>NW_027397073.1:11070629-11089428 GCF_003265705.2 Callorhinus ursinus | reverse complement strand
AAAGAAATTGAGGAAGACACAAAGAAATGGAAAAACGTTCCATGCTCATGGATTGGAAGAACAAACATTGTGAAGATGTAAATGCTACCTAGAGCAATCTACACATTCAACATTCAATGCAATCGCCATCAAAATACCATCCACCTTTTTCAAAGAAATAGAAGAAATAATCCTAAAATTTGTATGGACCCAGAAGAGACCCCGAATAGCCAGAGGACTATTGAAAAAGAAAAGCAAAGCTGGCGGCATCACAATTCCGGACTTCCAGCTCTATTACAAAGCCCTCATCATCAAGATAGTATGGTACTGGCACAAAAACAGACACATAGATCAATGGAACAGAATCGAGAGCCCAGAAATGGACCCTCAACTCTATGGTCAACTCATCTTTGACAAAGCAGGAAAGAATGTCCAATGGAAAAAAGACAGTCTCTTCAACAAATGGTATTGGGAAAATTGGACAGCCACATGCAGAAGAATGAAACTGAACCATTTCCTTACACCACACACAAAAATAGACTCCAAATGGTTGAAAGACCTAAACGTGAGACAGGAGTCCATCAAAATCCTAAAGGAGAACACAGGCAGCAACCTCTTCGACCTCAGCCGCAGCAACTTCTTTCTAGAAACATCGCCAAAGGCAAGGGAAGCAAGGGCAAAAATGAACTATTGGGATTTCATCAAGATAAAAAGCTTTTGCACAGCAAAAGAAACAGTCCACAAAACCAAAAGACAACCGAAAGAATGGGAGAAAATATTTGCAAATGACATATCAGATAAAGGGCTAGTATCCAAAATCTATAAAGAAGTTATCAAACTCAACACCCAAAGAACAAATAATCCAATCAAGAAATGGGCAGAAGAAATGAAGAGACATTTTTCCAAAGAAGACATCCAAATGGCCAACAGACACATGAAAAAGTGCTCAACATCGCTCGGCATCAGGGAAATCCAAATCAAAACCTCAATGAGATACCTCCTCACACCTGCCAGAATGGCTAAAATGAACAAGTCAGGAAATGACAGATGTTGGCGGGGATGCGGAGAAAGGAGAACCCTCCTACACTGTTGGTGGGAATGCAAGCTGGTGCAGCTACTCTGGAAAACAGTATGGAGGTTCACCAAACAGTTGAAAATAGAGTTACCGTATGATCCAGCAATTGCACTCCTGGGTATTTACCCCAAAGATACAAATGTAGGGATCTGAAGGGGTGCGTGCATCCCAATGTTTATAGCAGCAATGTCCACCATAGCCCAACTGTGGAAAGAGCCAAGATGTCCATCGGCAGATGAATGGATAAAGAAGAGGTGGTATATATACACAATGGAATATTATGCAGCCATCAAAAGGAATGAGATCTTGCCATTTGCAACGACGTGGATGGAACTGGAGGGTGTTATGCTGTGTGAAGTAAGTCAATCAGAATAGGACATATATCATATGACCTCACTGATATGAGGAATTCTTAATCTCAGGAAACAAACTGAGATTTGCTGGAGTGGTGGGGTGTGGGAGGGATGGGGTGGCTGGGTGATAGACATTGGGGAGGGTATGTGCTATGGTGAGCGCTGTGAATTGTGTAAGACTGTTGAATCACAGATCTGTACTTCTGAAACAATGCAATATATGTTAAAAATAAAAAAAGAAGAAGAAGAAGTTAGCAGGAGGGAAAGAAGGAAGGGGAGTAATTCGGAGGGGGAGACCAACCATGAGAGACAATGGACTCTGAAAAACAAACTGAGGGTTCTAGAGCGGAGGAGGTGGGGGGATGGGTTAGCCTGGTGTTGGGTATTAAAAAGGGCACGTTCTGCGTGGAGCACCGGGTGTTATGCACAAACAATGAATCATGGAACACTACATCAAAAACTAATGATATAATGTATGGTGATTTCCATAACAATAAAAAATAAATAGGTGAAAAAGTTAAAGATTTTTGTTGAGTGTTTACATTAATAAATATTAAACCTGGAAAAAATCTGGGAATATATAAATTAGTAAAGTTCACTTATCAAGCATAAATCAGAAAAAACAATATTCTTGTAGATCATGCTCTTTTATGAATCAGTCTCTCATACTTTAGTAATAGAATGCTTTAAATAATCCCCTTGCTCTTTATTCTGATCTGAAGCACAGAAAATGATAAATGTTTCAAATTTATTTATATATCCCAGTATTTGTCTGATATTCCAGCTTGTAAAACATAGAGGGGAAGAAAATATATAGGCAAATCTGAACACCAAGTATTGGCAAGGGTATGTAGGAAAATGGGTACTTTGATAAAAGGCTGTTGATAATAAATTAGGATAAGATTTCTGGAGGGCAAATTGGAGGCTTCAAGGGAAATATAGTATCAAAATGGTCATGGGTATGCTAAAGAGCTAGCTATGAAGATATTTACCAAACATTTTTTATAAGAAAAAATCAGAAGCAATAAAAATATGGGATACTTTGATATTTGTTAAATGAATTTTTCACCGTCTAAATAGGCAAAAGCATACAGCTAATAAATTTTATGTTGAAGGAACATTTGATGAGCTAAAAATATTAAGAAAAGGTTCAACATATTTCATCATGTATAAAAGGAATTTACAAGGTTATACATAAAGAACCTTTTTTTGTAAAAAATTTAAAAAAGATACATAGGCATTGGCACTAGCAGAAAATTAGACACCAAAAGCCAACAATTACTGTATCTGAGACTTTAATTATAGGTGAGTCTTATTTTTTTCTCTGTCAGTTTAATAAAATTCCCCAAATTTTATAACAGATATTCATTATATAATAAAAATTACAAAATAAAAACAGAAGTGTATCAATCTTTAAATATGGCTTCATAGGTTATTTGAGAGTATTTAATAATAAAACTTCCTCTTGGTGATTATTTTCCTTTAGGTACTGGGACCTTTCTCCATCCTGAGTTTTCTTTTCTTTCTTTTCTTTTCTCCTTTTTCACAATTTTATTCTTTTCTACATTTTCAAGCAAATACATTTTCTTATGCTATTATTGGAAATTATTGACCAATTGATTTACTTAGCAGAAGTTTACCTAACATGTTAAATCGCTAATGGACTTGGGTTCTTTTCAGAAATTCAGACTCCTGGGCCCCTCTTCTGATGATGGGGAGTCATGTGCTGTAGGGCGAGACCTGGGAATCTGTATTTATAATCGGAGCTCCTGGGTACTCTAATGACCAGGCATATCTGAAGACCAATTCTCATGAAAAATAAATTTTTAGACTGATTTCATAGATGCCCTCAAATATTTGAGGTGATAATCTAATGAAGTACCAGCTACATTTTTATTCTTCACTGGGAATTAAAAAGTAGAAATAGGCATACATCACAATGTCAGAGATTTTGGTGAGATATGACGATGAATTTCTTGATAGCAAGGGTTGCGCTATGTTGGGATGAATTGGCTCTGGAATTCTCAGAAACAAGACTATTTGTTTTGGCATGATTAGCTATAGTTTTCTTGATGGCAGAGTGTGACCTCAAACGAATTCCGATTTATGCTTTCAGTTCTAAGTGTTTTGGTAATTTGAATAATCTGCTTAACTACACTTAAATGTATGTGAGTTTTAAAAATATTATTATAATATATAAATACATTTTAAGCTCAAGGATACATTTGTCAAGATTTTATGATGTCAAGGTCATTCATACCAATGTATCATTTTGCTAATGAAAATGGAAATGACGTTACTCTTCTCAGTAACACACGATGTTATTTTGGTAAACATTTCCTAGACATACATGTTCTGTGGCACACTGTCAAGAAGCCAGGAATTGTGTAAGTATTGGTAGTGTAATCATATGTTATAGTAAACTCATGTTCAGATAAGCTTATTTGAGGACTTTTGGTAAATTTCCATCCCCAAAAGATTCTCTTTTGCATTGCAGAGTAAAAAACAAAAAACAAAAACACTCCCCAATTTTTCCTAATATGTAAATAATATGGAAGGGAAAAATTCCTTTAATAGTGACTGTCTGATGATTTTATGCTACGTGGAGGGTATAGCTTTCAACCTAACAAGAGATGGGTAGTATAATGTATCACTAAAGAGAAACTGTAGCTTTCCTTTAACAGGCACTTAATGATAAACTTCATAATGAAGGAAACTGACACAGGAGTAATAAATGAGGAGGATTTTGTGATTTTCCATTTGCAGAATGTTGAAGAGATCAATGCATTTGATTGTTGCTTTTACATTAATATTATCACTTACCCCAGACTTCTTGTTTCATTAATAACACTGGTCTGACATTCTGTAGAGGATAAAGCAATTTTCTTAAGTCAGCTAATGTATTTTACTTGGATGCATGGAGACAACTAAATTCTTGGTAGAGATGATATTGTCACAAAACATGGGTTCGCATACAGTTAAAAGATGTTTTTAGTTAATAGAACTGTCTTTTGAATAGATGAATTCGATGTCCACTTCCAATCACAAATGGTCTATTTTTCACAAAACCCTACTTTTAACCCCAAATATGTCTACCTCAAGGAATATCCAGTTTTCCTCTCATCAATATAAAATTCTAACCAGCAGATGTATGTCTTTAAGGATTGATTAAAAAATACATAGTGAAATATCTTAAAATTTTATGTAAAATGCCATGTCTTATTCATCCCCTACCAGCACCCAAGACCACCATTGAAACTGGCTTAATTTCCTGAGAATGGAAAAAAAAAATATTCTCTGTTTTTCTACATTTGTAAATGAGAGTCATTGTCAACTCTATACCTCCCTGAGATTCACAGGGAGCTGGCTGATGAAAAGAGAGAATAAGCTGTTATAGGTGAGTGAAAGAAATAAACAAGGCTGGGACAGGATTCAGAGCCTTTAATGGTACCTGGGCACTTGAGGCACTAAAGCTGAAGGCAGAGGAGTCTACCAAGAGAAGACTGATCAGCAAAGTCTGCTTAACAGGATCTGCTTGGACAATGGAAATCTCCACTGGTTTCCCAATTTTGCTTACGTATCACTGATATCTCTCCTGGCAATGGCTGGCAACAACAGTAAAGCACAATTCATAAGCCACATTATTATGGAAAAACAGAAATTGAAAAATACAATTCATAAGAAAAATAAGAACAACAACAAAATAAACGGCACCATATTGATTCTTCCACATTATATAGCATCAAATTCAGCAAAGGCAGGTGCGCCAATTCTTGTGAAATCTAATAAAATTATTATAATGTCTACTCCCATCTATTAAGTATATATTTTGTATTAAGAATTATTAATTTTTATATTAATAAAATTGTCTAAATCTTACACCAAACTTTTGAGGCTGGTTTAGTAATATCCCTCACTTAAAAAAGAAGGGAAATGTTTATTTGAGCTTGTAGATCTTTGGCTCAGAACCACATAAAACCATGATTTAATGCCTCTCTACATTGAAGCTACTTGTCATTATTTATTCAACCAAATTTATGGAGTACCTGTAAGGTGCAAGGCATGATTCATGATTCTAGATTTATGGACAGAGTGACACTATCACTAATACCAGCTCCTTCTATGTTCTAGTCTGTGTTTTCTTTTTAAGTTTTTATTTAAATTCCAGTTAGTTCATTAATATGCATGTAATATCCGTTTCGGGTATATAATTTAGTGACTCAACACTTATGTACTCTTTAATATCCTTTATTTTGATCTGTGTTCTAAGTGATCATTTGGTTCTCACAACAGCCCAGTGAGGTAAATGTCTTATTATTTCAATTTTACAGTTGCAAAAAAATAAACAGAGATTGAAAACACTCTCAAGATCACACAGCTATAAATAATGTAATATTTGCTCTCAAGGGAAAATATAAACATAAATAGATAAAACTCATATCCAAACAATTATACTAAATGCCAAATGCTAAACGCTAACCATATTATTTGTTGCTTAGATCATATATTATATACCATTATTATACTTACTATATTAAATTTTAATCATGAGTATTCTTTTTTAGAAAAATGAATAATGTCTTATTTATATGTATATTATTCAAAGAGCATCAAGAACATAGCAGGAGTGAGTAACTATTTTTGGTTAATAATAATAATGGTGATAAGAAAAATTTTTCATTGGAACCCATAGGAGACTACATAAGGGGTCAGCATTTGTGATACATGGTTTCAGTAAGTTTATAAACTGTCAGAAACACTTTTTACCTGATTACTTTCAAGCTTATTTTCAATCTCCATTTTCAGAATTGTAGCAAATTCTAATCATCTCCAAAATGGTTTTGGTTTTCTTTTCTTTGTTCTGTTTGTAGTTCGGGATACAGAAGCTGAGCATCAGGCAGGAAATCGGAGAGGTCTTATGAAGTAAAAATACATTTGTAGGGATTAACAGCAATCACAATCTTTAATTATTATGATCTCCCATGACAGTCATCCTTTATGACTTCTCTTAACTACATAAATATTTCACAATTTTTGACAGTCATAAAAGTTTATATTTAGATGGTAACAACATAATGTAATAACAAATAATTGTTCATTTTTTATAATGCTTGATGAGAAATTTTAATACAGAGAATCTGCCACATGATAGTGTAAGGAAAAAATTTTAGCCTCACTTCAGAGTTTCTTTTAAACTAATTAAGTAGTAAAAGAAGGAGGAGGAAAAATAATTTTTTAAGACCCTGATAAGAAATTGTGTATCATCTAATTTCTCTTACGGTAAAGTGAAAGTGATTTATATGGCTTAATACCTGAATGATTCAAAATGTAAGTTTGGCTGATCCACTTTAATGGCTATTTGAATGAATTTCATACTTAAAGTGAGATTCCTATTTCTGCCATCATGTTTTCATTGTTCTAGTAGAGTCATACATTCCTATTTCTTCACCATTGAAGGCAGGCTTACATTTCTATAAGTAGAGAACAGGAAAAAGGATTTCCAGCAGATTCAGACTAGACGTGGAGGCAAAGGCATGTGACCAATTGTTTTAGTAAACCATTATTTCACATCTATTTAATAGCATATGAAAGTCAATTATAAGATTAGGGAATGGTGAACAACCCAGTCAGAATGAACGGATATGGATGTGGAATTGTTCAAATTGTTATACTGAGCCTCTGGAGAAGACTAACATTTGCAATTAACAGTGATTTAGGAGATGATCTAGAAAGTGGAAACAGCTCAAGGTCCCTCTTATACGGGAAGAGCTTGGACCATAATCCAGACGTTTCTTCTAATTATCAAGTGAATCTTAAAAATTAACTGCTCTTGGGGCGCCTGGGTGGCTCAGTTGGTTAAGCGACTGCCTTCGGCTCAGGTCATGATCCTGGAGTCCCCGGATCGAGTCCCACGTCGGGCTCCCTGCTCAGCAAGGAGTCTGCTTCTCCCTCTGACCCTCCCCCCTCTCATGTGCTCTCTCTCTCTCATTCTCCCTCTCTCAAATAAATAAATAAAATCTTTAAAAAAAATTAACTGCTTTTTTCTTATAGAATATATATTATTGTATTGTATGTCTAGTCTTTTCTTAACACCTCTGAAATAAGATGTATTTCCGCAACTCTTGTTCTAAAATTAGAAATTATACATCTTCTTAGACTTTCTATTACAAATTTCTTTTATTATTTATAATTCAATTAGGTCATAAAGAGAAACAGAATTCGAGTACCCTACATTTTTTATTATATCTTAATATTTTCTTTTTCTTTTCTTAATATTTTATTACACAATATAGATCAGATAAAAGAGGGTAGAGGAGAGGCTTTGGAAAGCTAAGTATATAAAAGGTGCAATTTCACCTTCAAATAAGATGATTTATATAGAATAATTTAATAAAATGAACATATATGCTCTATGTATGTAATCAGTTTGGAATGACATTTTATAAAATATTTTCTGATTAAGTAATTTTTGTTTTCCTGGATTAAGAGCTATTCTAGAATATATTTCTCCTAAATGTGAGTCTATGTTTTGGTAGGAGAGAAAAAAACAAAACGAAACAAAAAACTACAAGAGGTTCAATATGATGCTTATTTGCTATCTAGATGGCAAGTAAAAAAAACACTGAACTAATGGAGTCAAAATAATTTGTTTGCACTTAAAAGTTGAAGTATCAATTACTCTGGAGACTTCTCACCTTTTGTGTCTCCATAGTGGTCAACACACATAGTTCTTTAAAGCTCTTGGTTGAGAAATATAAGGAAGCATGGGTAGGATGTGTGCTAGGCATTGTTGAACAACAATCACGAACTTCATTTGGTAAACAACAACAAGTTTTTATTTTGTTCACAAGTGTATGCGTCAGTAGAATTGATCTGCTAGTCTGGTTTTCAGATAGCAGGTGGGTTGGCCTTGATTGGTTACATCAGGTCTTGTGCTCCAACAGACTAGCTTGGGCTTGTTCCCATGGTGGAGACAGAGAGCCAATAGTGAGAAAGTAGACACATGCAAAATTTCTTGAGGTCAAGCCGGGGAACCAATCAGTTATTACCTACACAGTACATCAGCCAAAGCAAGTCAAAACCAGCCAACATTCAAAACATTAGGGGGATAAAACCAACCTGACTTCTGGATGAGAAAAGCTGTAAGTCACATGGCAGGGGTCATAAATCAAGGGAGGGGTGGAGAATTGGAGCCATTTTTGCAATCAGACAAGCAGCATAGGTTGATTAACCAAGATGGCCTTAAATTTCCCCTAAGCTTAATTAAATCTCACAGACTTCTTCCCGACCTCCCTCTCCTTAGAGCATTTACTTTAGAAAAATTGTAACCACAAATTCTTTCCCTTTGGAATGTATATAAATCTTCTCCCAGCCTCTTGACAAGTTTACAACCTAGGACTGTCTTTCTCAAACCATTCCTTTGAAATGCAATCATCAAGGAAGAAAAGGATCCTTTCTCTCAGTTTTGTGAAAAACTAGGTACAAATTAGCAAACATACAAAGCCTAATCACGGAGACTAACATTTGCAGACTGGGGAATAATCCAATGTGCTCCACATTTGCTGTTGCTATTGATCCATCTCTGCCCCTAATGTCCTCCGGGATTTTCCCGTTGGCTCATTTCAGAGTTAAAAACCTTGCTTTTTGTTTTAGGGGAGTTGACTTCAATCTCTCTTCTCTATTGCAGAAGTTTTGAACAAATTCTTCCTTACTTGTTTAACTCTGCTCAGTGCAACTTTTCTTTGATACAATCAAAGGGAACATTTAGGCTTTGTGCCTCTGAGCAGTTTGCTATAATCGGGTTTACCTTCATGACCAGGATAAAGGTAAACTGAATGAGGTTTTTTGCAAAGGCAAGCCTGGTCCTGTTCTCTATGGAGTTATAAAAATACACTGAGAAAGAGACACAATTTTAACAATTAATGATGCTTTAAAATTAATCAAATCAGTTAATTTAAAATAAAAGGCAATGTGCTAGTTAGCAATTAAGTAAACTTTCAAGAATGTTAAACATTCGGTGATTGCATAGTACTATGCCTACTTTCTCAGTAGGGAGAGAGCTTCTGTTTCAATGTAAATCATATTGGAAGTAAATCTCTGGAAGCACCAACTTGACATCGTTGTCAGCTCACTATTAATGGAGGTGCCTCGGTGAAAAGGAGGAATGAAGCTTTACCAGAGGAAATATTTAAAACACTGAACATAAGTGATGTCCCTACAAAGACGGCAGTGGATCATTAAACTTTACTGTGTATAATCTCCCTTACCTTCGTCATAAGGGATGTCTCAGAATTTAATATTTTCATTTCTGAATTTGTCATTCTATCTGTCACAAAAATTTAAGAATCAGTTTATAAAATGCTAATGACTACAGTTAAAAATAATTATTTTGTATGTGAGTTTTTTAAGCAAAATAATAAAAGTTATCAATAACTCCTTCAAATCAATCCTATGGAGGAAAACTATGTTGACCCAAGTGCAGAAGAGATTGATTTGAAATATATGAAAAAAAGACATGAGAGGTAGAATTGAACAATGTAAATGAAGATGTGTTTGAAAGAAGAGTGGAAGCAGAATTGTTTGAAATTAAGATTTTAGCAAATGTAGATTTTGTAATTAGGTATTGATTTTTTTCTAAAAATAATTGTAAAATCGATAAAGTTTGTGGATGACAGATACTATTTTCAGAAAGTTTTATTTGGTTTTTGGTTACCAAAAGTTACACTGTGGTAACCAAAAAGTCTTAATATCAGTCCTATGGTCATTTGGTTCCAGATAATTCTGTGTGTGTGTGTCTGTGTGTGTGTCTGTGTATGTGGCTGCGTGTGTAAAGGGGGAAAGAAGGGCACTGTTCTGTGCCTCAGGGGATATTTAGCACCATCGCTGTCCTCTACTCATTAGATGATAGAAGTATCTCTCCAGTTGTGACAGCCAATAATGTCTCCATACATTTTCTTTTTTTCTTTTTTAGTTTCAGATGTAGAGTTCAATAATTCATCAGTTGCTTATAACACCCAGTGCTCATCACATCATGTGCCCTCCTTAATGCTCATCCCCAATTATCCCACCCACCTCCTCTCTGGCAATCCTCAGTTTGCTTCCTATAGAAGAGTCTCTCATAATTTTTCTCCTTCTCTGATGACTTTTCATTTAGCTTTCCGTGCCTTCCCCTGTGATCCTCTGCTTTGTTTCTTATATTCCACATATGAGTGAGATCATACAATAATTGTGTTTCTCTGATTGACTTATTTCACTCAGCATAATACCTCCAGTTCCACCCACGTAGATGTAGATGGTAAGTATTCATCCTTTCTGATGGCTGAGTAATATTCCATTGTATGTATGTGTGTATATCTCCTTTATCCATTCATCTGTCGATGGACATCTTGGCCTCTTTCCACAGTTGGGTATTGTGGACATTGCTGCTATAAACTATTGGGCTGCAGGTGCCCTTTTGGATCAATACATTCAAGAAATGGGCAGAAGACATGAACAGACATTTTTCCAAAGAAGACATCCAAATGGCCAACAGACACATGAAAAAATGCTCAACCTCAATTGGTATCAGGGAAAAACAAATCAAAACCTTAATGGGATACCACCACACACCAGTCAGAATGGCTAAAATTAACAAGTCAGGAAATGACAGATGTTGGCAAGGATGTGGAGAAAGGGGAACCCTCTTACACTGTTGGTGGGAAGGCAAGCTGGCGCAGCCACTCTGGAAAATATTATGGAGTTCTCAAGAAGTTAAAAATAGAGCTACCTTATGACCCAGCAACAGCACTACTAGGTATTTACCTCAAAGATACAAATGTATTGATCCATATATTTTTTAAAAGTCCTCTGGGAGGCAAAATTGCCTCAGTTGAGAGCCACAAAATTAGAGTATAGACATGAAATTAACATTATGTAAATAAATTTTTTTAAAAATGCATTTATACATTGAAATAATAGAAGATATCTAACATTTAATCAATACCCACTGTGCGGCAGGTACTACACAGGGCAATTTTTAAATGTCATTCAGTGATAACAGTATGTGTTGTATCTAATCATCCTAACTATACAAAGAAATAGGTGTTCAAGAATTCACCTAATATCACACAGCTAGCAAATCTAGAAGCTGAAATTTAAAGAGTTAGTTATGATTCACTCCATAGTCTTCTCATTTCACCAAACCGCCTTTATTTGTTGATTGAATATGATAAATTTTGACCTCATTTTCAAAGAACATATAGAATTTCTACTGTAGAAAAAATAATTTTGTGGTAGGACTTGGGTTGCTGAAAATTATAAACCTCTTAGAATCCCTTTCCTTGGATTTGGCCTGTTCCTTTCTATTTTTCAGTCATTTGCCTTTATTTTTATCTTAGAATATTATATTTGGGTATCTTAATTATATGTACATGTTTTTGTCCGTTAGATTGCAAGCTACCTGAAGGTAGAGCTTTTTTTTTTTTTAAGATTTTATTTATTTGAGACAGTGCATAAGAAGGGGGAGGGGCAGAAGGAGAAGGAGAAAGAATCTTAAGAAGACACTGTGCTGAGCACAGAGCCCCACATGGGGCTCGATCTCACCAACCTGAGATCATGACTTGAGTTGAAATCAAGAGTTGGATACTTACCCAACTGAGCCACCCAGGTACCCTAAAGGTGGATTGTTTTAATTTTCATCATTGAATTCTTCATTTGCTTTATACAAACTGTTCATATCATGGCCATGTGTTACTAATGAATTACTGAATACTTAAACTGTGGCCAGTTTTAATTGAGAGGTGTTCTCAATAGAAAATAAACTCGTAATTTTATATTTACATATAAATATATATAAAAACATATATATATCCTGTTTATTATATATTTATTATATTATAAATTATATTTACTATATACATTATATAGGATATGTATATATCCTATTTAATATATTTATTATAATAAATATATACTTATTATATATATATTATATTATATTTATTATATATTCATGTTGAAATGGTAATATTTGGGATATATGATTTTAACTAAAATATATTATTAAAATTATTTTTACTTATTTCATTTTACTTTATGCATTCTAGAACATTTTAAAGTACATGTATGTCTTGCATTATATTTCCATTGGATAGTGTTGGTCTGGTGTGAAGTAACTGTTAAATAACTATTGGATTGAATGTCAAGCATATGAAAAATATTTATTTTGACTTTTAATTTTATTTATAGAATGTTTTTGTCATAACCTTTAAAAATTTTAATAACTCCATGTCTGCATATGGGTATAAATAAGTGTATCTGTATTTTAAATGATTATGCACACAGTTAATTCCATCAACTGGGTAATTTATGATCATATTATGACCCTGCAATAGCTTCTTGTAATGACTTTCTGCTACACTTAATAGTTCATTTACCAAATAAATAATAATGTTCTTATTTTGTGCTTACATGGTAGACAAACATAATTTCTAACAATTTATTACTAGAATCGGCTTTAAATATATTTGAAGTTTATCTCAAATATGAGATTATTTCAGAAATCACCAGAATTGTACCTCTGCCTGTGTCACCACTCTTCAATCTGCAGGTTGATATTACAACTTCTATAATGTGCTATGCCTTTAAGACATTAATTCCCATTCATTAAAATACAATATACTCAGGCCACAGTTAAGTTTTCATGAACAATTAAACATTTCAAATCAGAGAACAAACAGGGATTTGTTGGAAAATGAAGATGGAGTAGGCAGTCAAGGAAGTTTGAATGCAAGTATTTAAAAAAACCTGGAAAACCAAGGACACTAGAATAAAAGATGGCTGACTGAAACAATGCTGGTGACTGTTGACCTCTTTGTAATCTCATTTATAAATCTTACCCACCATGTTGGACATCACAGATATTAACCATTTCTGTCATCTCAGAAAGTTCTACTGGACTGGACTGTCTAGACCCTTTGATAGGGTATCAAGTCTGTTGCTCATGATTAATCAGAGTAATGGCCTCCAAAGATGTCTACATCCTGGTTCCCAGAACCTACAAATATGTTATGTTATATGGCAAAGAGGCATTAAGATTGCAGATGGAAAAAAAAAATCAGACGAGTCTAAAACAGCGAGATTATCCTGGATTATCTGAGTTGCCGCAGTGGAATCACAAGGGTCTTTACAAGATGAAGAGGAAGAAAGGACAGAAGAGCAGAGTGACAACATGTGCTAAGGATCTCATCTATCATTGCTGGCTTTGAAGATGGAGAAAGGAAGACATGAGCCAAGGAACGTAGATGGCTTCTGGAAACTGGAAAAGGCAAGAAGAATTCCCCCCTAGAGTCCCCAGTAGGGAATGTAAGCCTGTGACTCCTTGGTTTTAGTCCAGTGAGACCTTTGTTGGAGTTCTAACACAGCTGTAAGATAGTATATTTGTGTTGTGTAAAGACACCAGTTTGTAATGGCAGCAACAGAAAACTAATACAGATGTAGTTATCTGAAGTAATTTAATTCATTGGTCACCCAAATAGAGAGCATCCATTTCATTTATTTGAATTGGGAATGAAGGGGCAGTGGTAGGGATGGTACCATTAATTGTTTCTGTTTATCCTTAAATAAGACATGTGGAAATTATCTCATCTTTTTATCTGTGATGCATTTTACTCGTTTAAATTCTGAAGCCTGGTAGAACTTTGATTAGTGGAACACAATTAAGGGGATCTCCAGTTAATTGAAAAAAAAATGTTTTTTTCTTTATTCGGATTAAAGGGAAAAATTATAACTGTAAGGAGACTTATATGAGAAATCCATGCCAAAAAAGCAAATAAACAGTCCATTTAAAAAAAAAATGACAAATGCTGACTACTCAAATTTCTTCAAATGTAAAAGAAGTTTACAGTCCTGATTCTTCTAAGATAGAAATAGATAAAATGTTAAGTTTTCAAAAATTCTGATTTCATCTACTAGTTTGTCAAACTTTATAAATCAAATGTCTATTAATTCCACTTCTTTCATTTGACAGCTAAAACTATCATTTTCTCAGGATTGTTGGAAATGCATGAATCTCTCTATGATCCTGTGTGTTATTTAAAGCCCCTCTGCTTTGAAATGTCCTTTGAAATTTCCAAAGGCAGCATCATAACATTTGTATAGTCAAACTCATGTTTTCAATGAGATAAAGCCTCATATTTCTGAATATGCAATTTTTCTAATAAAGACCTATATAAAAATTATTTGTTTTCCTTATTTAGGGAATTTATTTTCTTTTCCTTCACTTTAAATGCAGAAAAAAAAGTAGTAAAGGGGGATTATGTTTGAAATGAGTTTTGGTTTTAAAGATAACACACACACACACACACACACACACATACACACGCACACAGGTGTTAAATTGTAATTGTCCAAGTCAAACTTTTAGGGAAAAAAATGTGTTTTAAAAAATTCATTAGCTAGTATTAATTCATTAAATATAAATTTTATTTTTTTAAAAACTGATTAAAAAAATAATAAAATCAAGTAATTATATTTTACTTTATGGTCATCACATTTCTACATCACTTTGCACTCTATAGACCTGGCTGATGAGCATTTCAGACTACCTCCTGGAACCACCTAGAAATCCTTCAATGATTTTCAATTTATTATTCTTGGTAGAAATTATTTAGTTCACAAAACTTATGTATCAATCAGAGTCCATTTAGATAAAGAGAAACTTTACCAGACTTTTCAAATAGAGGAGAATTAATACAGATAATCAATTACACAAGAACTCACTACTGAAATTAGTAAAAGAATTTGATGAATATTTTATTCTATTTTTAGAAAAAAATAATTGATTTCTATAGTAGACATTGTTGTTTGGGATTCATCTGTGATTCTACTATCATTTCCTTCTGTAGTCATTTTGCTTTTGCCATCATCACAACCCAGTCCATGTAGTTACTGTAAATTGACTTCATCTACCACTCTTAGGGGTAGCACAAAATCCGGGTGTAAACTAATTTATGCTTCACTTTCATATAGCCAGGTAATTGGTTCAAGAATTGGCAGATGATCCAATCAGAGCCAATAATGGGCCCTTAAATTCTGAACTTGTATTCTCAGAAAAAAGACTTTCCCTTTTTAGCACTGTACAAGAGATCCAAGATGGCTTAGAGACTGAGGGCATTGTGTGCCATACTTCATACCATATGATTCTGGAGTTTGAGTCCAGCAAGCAAGCAGAGAGCTCAGATGTTAAGATAGGAAAGTCTAGCCTTAGATGGATGCCTGTCCCACCTTGAATTTTCAGGTTATTTTAGTCTTTTACTCTTTGAACATAAGCCAATTCAGGTTATCAGTTATTTTTGACTAAAAAATCCCTAACCAATTAAGTAGAATATACGCTTCATATGGGATGCTAGTTTTATATATTTATTCACTAATATGTCTCATATATTGAGACAGTTTCTGATACACAATAGAAGCTTACTAGCTATTTTTGGAATTGAACTTTTAGAATGTGAATCTTATGCAAGAGAAGTTTGATTTTGTAAACTTGAAAAAATCACAATTAGTTAAACACTGTCATCTGGGTTTATTAATTTTCAGTCATTTCTAAATGCACTTCCTAAAGGAAAATAAAATATCTCCTGCATGGTTTAATGGATTTTTATCTTTCTTTTTCTAGTTTTTACAGAGCCTAAGTTTCAATATGAACAGCATGATTTGAATAATAATTGAATAAAAATACTTTACTTTGACAACTGATTAAAATTATTTATATTATGACATTGTTCAGTATGTTGTAGACTAATTAATTACATTTTTGCCTCAGTATAGTAAAGAACTTTTAATATCCTCTCAAATATCTGTGGGGTACCATTAGAATTCACATCTTTTGATTATTAATAGCTACACTTAGTATACTTAATACCATAGTCTCATCCATTGACAGTCCAACAGTGACTTTTCCACTTTATTTCATTATACCATTGTAATCATTGATACAGAAATGGCTTTATCAAGCATACAGGGAGCATAATATACACTTTCATACTATTCTCTTTCTCTTCACTTTCAAGCATTAAGACCTCTTGAAGCAATGGGGAAATTATTATTCTTTCTTATTTTTTAATTGCACTGTAACTAGTATATATAAGTTCTATATGGTCTCCAATTACATCCTATATTTCTTGTGATTCTGTTTACTATTTAATCATAAGGATTCCTTCCATTAGTATTTTATGTGTATTTATAGTATTTTGTTATAGATGTATGTTTCAAAATATGAAGAATTTTCATATTTGTAATCTTTTATTTTTTATATTCACATCACACCTATGAATTACAGAATGTAGGTTTTTACATCAGGGATTTGATTTGGATGATCTTTAAGGTCAATTATTTAAAGGTCTAATTTTCCTTCTCTCTTTCTATTTTATTTTGAGATAATTTTGGACTTACAGAAGAGTTGCCAAAAATAGTTCAAGTAGTTTCAATATACTCTTTAGCCAGTTTGTTCTTATGTTAATATCTGACAAAACCATGGGAAAATGGTCAAGAGTAAGAAATTAACCTTGGTGTAATACTATAATAACTACAGAATTTATTCAGATTTCACTAGTTTTTTCACTAATGCCCTTCTTTTTGTCCTATTGCTGGACCCACCATACATTTAGTTGTCTTGTCTTCTCAATCCCCTCCAGTCTACAACAATTCCCTAACCTTTGTTTGTCTTTTATGACCTTAATGCTTTTGAAAGCCCAGGTCAGTTATTTTGTAGAATATCCATAAATTTAGGTTTGTCTGAGGTTTTCTCATGACTACACTGATGTGAAGGGTTGAAGAATATACCACTCCAAAATATGCCACACTGGTCAACATCCCTGGTGTTGTCACTCTGTTATCACTTATTCTATGAAAACTTGACCATGCCTTCGGCTTAGATAGTACTAGTCAGAAGGTGAGAAGTAAGGCAACTTAATAAACGATTACCGTAGAGCTACTACAAGGTCAACACTATAATTAGGTACAGATTTATTTTTTTCAAAGGCAGAATTCTGAAAGAAGCTAAAATTTCTTCTTTTTTTCCTTTACATGTCTCCAAATGCCACAGTTAATACACATTAAATGGAAAACAGTGTTTCTGTAATAGGAGTTACTATCTGTTAGGCAAAGGATTAAATAAAATGTGATACACTCAGAATCATACTTTTCAGAAAAAAAATTCTTTGAGTGGCACTGATTTTCTAAAACAGTCCATTCTAAACATGAGAATACTTCACATAGTTGGGTAAAACACATGCTACCGACATATATTTGCAATTACTCCAGAGGGGGTCCTTTAATTGGGGGCTGTGTAAATGTTAGAAAGAATTTGTTGCGAATTATTTTGCACACATTCAGGAGTGAGAGTTCAAATGCGTAAGTATATAAGCTGACTTAAGCATACACACAGACAGCATATATTACGGTCATGATGCACTCAAGATAGAAACCTCCAGTTCTTCACCGATCTTCTGGTGACAACTTCTAAAAAGGGTTTCTAAATGATCTGATCTGACCTACACCAAGCTCCTGTTGTCCTGGTATTTTAATTCCGATGCTCTTCTAAGAGTATGGCTCTCCAACTTCCTCTACTCTATGTCCCAATTCACTAATATCCTCAATTTATCCTACTCTATTCAGGGGCAGGGTAACATTTTATTATAAGGTTCATTATTTTCAGAGATTTGTTGGTCTCTGCAACTGAAAATGCTCCAATTTGACATAAGAAACAAACTTTTCAGAGCTTTGCAAAATGAGGGCTATGGACTTGACTTTCTAACCCAAAGTTTGTGTTTATCATCCTGCAGGATTTTGTAACCTGGGCATCCTTTGTCTACCCATTGGGATTCTCTGCCATTTTCTCAGCGAGAACATTTCATAGTGGGGGCTGACTTCTATCCCCACTTCCTATTTTTCAATGTCTCTAACCTCACTTTGCTGTGTTCCCTGGTACAAATCATTCTCTAGAGTAGATGCATTAAGTAAGTCCTTTGTAAACTGGAATACGGCAGACTAAACGTGTAGCCTTCCTGGCTCTGGCAAGGTCCATTTACACACACCATTTACATAATGCTTATAATAATTTTCAGTGGATCAATATTATTCTATCTGAAAACTTTCATTTTACATACTTAACATGTTCTTTTCTCTGATAGAATTTAGCCATAATTAGATCTCTACTGCTTAGAGCAGCTCAGTTCAATTAAAGTCCCTGCTGTCTGTGCCACGACTCATGCTGAGTAACATCAACATGGTTCCATAGAAGCAGCCCAGGGATCATTCTGTTCCCTGCACCCCGGACCCACACTGGATGTTTATTTAATACACACTGACACACACACACACACACACACACACACACACACACACACACACACAC
>NW_027397073.1:10899845-11070619 GCF_003265705.2 Callorhinus ursinus | reverse complement strand
CACACACACACACACACACACACACACACACACACACACACACACACTGCATGTAATAGATGAGAAAACAGATCATAAAATTAATTTGGCCAAATACGAGTGGGCAGAATCAAGATTAGAACCCAGTGTGCCAAACCCCAGAGTGTTTTTGTCTTCTTGCTGTTTGTTTGTTTCAGTTAGACGTGAAGTGCCTCAAGCAACAAGCACAGGAAAGGTTTAAGATTAGTGCTCCGTTAAAGTGATAAGAGTAAAATCCAGCCTCCAAGGACAGTGAGAGTGGTCTGAGAACACTTGGAAAATTTTCATGGAGAGCTAGAATGACTGGACCTTCAACCACAGTTAGCATTCTGTGAGCCAGAAATGGGTGGGGTGATAGGCATGCATAAATTTAACCAGAGAGAAAAACATAGTTCAAGGCACAACAACAGAAACATGAAGTGGGGTCATGGGGGTAAACTTAAAATATAATATATAACCCATTTGGGATGATGTACAAGGCATAACATGCTGTTTGGAAATGAGTCTGCATCAACAATTCTTAGTATGCTATAATTGAGAAGTCAATCCCATGTCTGCATGCTTTTAAAAAGCCTATTTAAAAAAAAATCATTTACTAAGCTTCTATTACTTTCAAATATGAGGCCGAATGTATTGTATATATTATGTATATTAGTATTATCTTCCAAAAGCAGCTTTCAAAGTAATTGTTTACATTGGAGCAAAAAGCTGAGACATTATATTCTATTACATTTGGTATATTTATTATTTATATTATATCATATTATATTATATCATATTACATTATACTGTTATTTCAGCTTTCTGATTTGTCTAGATGATTCTAAATCACTGTATTAACACCGAGATATTTAACCTAAGCACCACTCATACCATATGTAAGGCTCTAGTCATTGTGCATATATCATATCTGGACTTAATTTCTTTATCCTCGTAAAATGGAACGAATAATATGTCATGTCACAGGATTTGGAGAATATTAAGATATCATATATATGAAGGACACAACATCTGCCACATGCTCAACCATTGCTAGTTCTTGGATGGTGCAGCATGTAATGGTATAAACAAAACGTACAGGTATTCAGAGAAAAAAATTCAATGTAGGCTGGAACATTGGATATGACTGTATGGAATGATACGAAATTTTATGACTTTTTTTCATACTTTGTAAAACCTACAGGGTTCTCACTGGCCAAAGTAAAGAACAAGTGTGTACATGTGAGTGCATGTGTAAGATTGTGTCTATGTGTATGTGTGTGGGTTTGTGTGTGTGTTAGGCTGTTGACATATCAGTATGATATGGCAGGAAAAAAGAAATCATTCCTTACCCAAAAGTGGGTCCAGGAAGTGCCAGATATCGATGGAGACGTACATTATACAGTGCGCTACATGACAAAGTTAAAAAGTGATTGAAGGTGGCTTCTGGATATATACATACTACCCTCTACCATTACTTACTTCAAGCACAGTCCTCACACAGAAGTTTCCTGCTCTGAAGGTTTTGTCTGTGTCTCAGTATGGGAGGCTCTCCTCCCCAGATGGCCCACTGGGCTGGGGGGGTTTGTTTTCACCTATTCCAGTGGCTACTCCTTCTGCTGGCTTTTAAGGTTGTATACTTCCCACCTCATTAAATAGTACGGATGTCAGTGAGCACAAGACTGAACCCACAATTCGTGAGCACCCATGACATATACTGTTCTATGTACTCCCACATCAGAACATCAGTTCATTCCAAAAACAGAATAGCTAAATGTGGCAGGTTGCTTTCAAAAAAAAAAAAAAAAAGAAAGAAAGAAAGAAAGAAAGAAAGAAAGAAAGAAAGAAAGAAAAAAGAAAAGAAAGAGAAAGAAAATGTAAGGATTTTCAGCCATATGTGCTTGGTTTTTGCATTAGATAAATTTTACTTCCTCAGTCTTTCTCTGAATATTAGAAATGTCACCACCTTTGAAAAGGTCACACTGACTTTAAATTAGTCAAGAATGAACAAAATATAATTACTCTAGGGTATCTTTTTAAAACGGCATTTGCCTCCTAAAATTTTAAAACACTTGTAAATAGTAATCTAATTTGATATGGTGTGTGCTTTTCTGTATTTTGATGCTTATATAGTGAAAAAGGAAATCAATTGTAAGAGTTCAAAATTTCCAGTATATTTGACCTGTATGTATCTTTAACTTCTTAAAATAGTCATACATTAATATTATCATTGAATATTATCATAGAATACTTAATTCTATAAGCCAATGTTATAATAGAAATACAGTCGTAAACCTTTTCTCACACACATTTAAAGTTAGCAAAACTTCAATCACAATATAACTAAAAAAAAATCCCTCTTATCAATACATTTGCTAATAGATTATCCTCATTTCCTCATTTCCTGGCTTTAGCCCCAGTGTATTGTTACATTTATTGATGCAACATTCACTGCAGAGTTTTGCATGCTTTTTCTTTTAATGCCTTGGTTTCTGTTCATTTAAAAAAAAACATGTTGCGGCTCTGGAAATAAAAGGTGTTATTTTTATGAATCAGGGCTTTGTATACGTCATATATACTTTCTTTTTCTTTATATATTAAGGTGATTTCATGCAAAATTCTAGGGTTGGAATTCTCCTCATACGTATTTTTCTTCATATACCTTCATTTTAACATTAAGAAACTAGCTATTTTAACATAAAAATTGCAACGGAAAAAGTCTGTCTCAGTGCTGTGTACCCCATCCATAAGAATAAAAGACCACTGCTTGTTTGCTTCATTTGACTTTAGACACCAGACTCTCAAACCAAATAGTCAAGAGTGTCCCCTTAGTCTGGTTACCTATAAAGAATTACACCTGCAAGGCTTCTGTGAATTTGACCAAATGATTAAACCCACAAAATCTTATGTGCACTGTAAAACAATTTATAATATCTAATTATATATGAAGAACCATCAATGGTACGTAATGTGGGTCATGATAGATCTCTAGCTCCTTATTTCTAAGGAACACCCTTAATCACTAAGCAAATGATCTTGGAGAGAGTCACATTCAACTCTTGGTCAGGTCACCTGGGATACAGTAGTGTATCAATGGCTTCTCTGAGGACCTATGTTATTAGGTGTGGGTGTAGCTCATGTTCTCGCTCAAAAGTAGAGTCTTCACCTTTACCTGTGGAACACCACTGCTTGTGTTCTCTAGGCTGAGTGTGCTGCACCTGTGTTCTGTTTGAGGATATCAGTTATTGTTCTATTTGGTTGGATGTAGTGCTTTCTTTCTCTGATGACTGCATTCTATCTGTATAGGAAGAATATTAATGAGGACTGAAAATGGATGCTTCCTTCGAGTAGGGCCACTTGCTGGGAAACACCAGTGAACATCCCTTTAGAAAGCATGAGGAAAGGGAAGTTCAAGGGCTGTTTTTCATTCTCTTAGATAAGCTAACATATGCCCTGTACCTAATAAACTTTTATCTCATATTAGTTATATGATGAAAAAATAGAACAATGGAAAATCAGGAAAGTGTCAAAATGAAAATGTTAAAAACATAATTCCAACTCTGAAAGGTAACATGTGCATTTTTGTATATCACTGGGCAGACTTTCCTTTTATAGAATAATTTAAAAAGTGAATAGCATGTCATTGAAATAACCTTCTATTGTTGTAGGCAAGGTCTTCCTAATATTTCTAAAACTATAATGAATCATTTTCTAGCTATATCTTTGTGCACAAGTCTGAATGTATCTCCAGAATTTTTTTTAAATACAAAATCAATTGTTCCTAGTTTGTGCATTTTTTTTAAAAAAAGTTTGGGGTTCAGAGGCCAAAACGGTTGATGTAATCTTGATGATGATTTTTTAAATATTTTATTTTAAAATGATTATAGTTTCACAGAAAGTTGCAAAAATAGTACTGAATAAAGTCTTTCACCCAGATTCCCCCAATGCTGACATTACGTGTAATTACAGTACAACATCAAAACCAGGGAGTTGATATTGGTACAATAAGTATAATAATGTAGTTCAGGGTCATTTCATCACACATGTACATTTGTGTAACTGGCTCTACAATCAAGATACAGAACTATTGTATCACCACAAAGAATTCCCCTTCGTACTTATATCAATTTCATTCTTGCCCTACCAGCCCTAAGCCCTGGCAATTGCTAATCTGTTTTCATGCATAACTTTACCATTTCAAAAATGTTACATAGATGGATAGTGATACTTGTATTTAGAAATTAGCTGGAGCTTTCATGGAGAACAGAGTGGAAGAGAAAGCCAAGGAGATGTAGAATTCAAAAAGCAATATTTACAATATGTGGGAAACAAAGATCTTTCAAGCACTTAAAATACCAAAGCTTGCTTCTGTTTTTCCTTTGGAACTTAAAGACACAGTGAGTGATAATAAGATAGTTATGAGAAAGAAAAACAGTGACTTTTCAGGAATAATATTAATAACAAGCTGAAAATTCAGCAATATTTTCGGGGGGATTATCATTCATTCTAAAAACCCATGAAGAACCAATGATCTTAAATATCTGGTTTTACCTAATTTTTAGATTTGTATGAGTTTATGTTTATTTAATTTTAAAAGTCTTTTCACAATGAAGTATGTAATTCTTATAACCATATATAAAGAACTGGGCTTGGGAGGTAAAAGGCATATAGTTTGTGGAAAGAGAAGAGACTTCCAAAGGTGATGTGTTTGAAGTCCTGATCTGTCACCATCATCTGTTTGCCAAAGGCAAGTTGTTCACTCTGAGCCCTGGTTTTTTCACTGTTAAAAGGAAGATACTAATAACAATTACCTTGCAGGCTAATCTTTATTGTTGTTGAAGAAGTTGATTGCATTTACATGTGTTTTATGCGTGTACACTTACAGATTTATCCTTGCATTTGAAAACATGGATTTAGAACTGTATGAGAGAAATTAGTGTAAAAATAATGGCCGAAAAAGTCTCCATGATGTTGGATACTGGGATAGAAGTTCCCTGAGATTGGATAATTGAAACCAAGAATGCAAATGCCCTCTCATACTCAGGATCAGAGTTTCAACAGGAGAATGGGTTATCTTTCCTTACAAAATGGGAGAAACAGAGAAATCCAAAGGAAATGTATCAACTTCCTATTTTACGAGATATTTGGAGAATCACCAGTATATATAAATGTCTGCAATCATTACTTTTCTTTCCTGTGGTCCAAAAGTTGGAAGGAATAAAAAGGACCGAGAAAGAATAAAGAATTGTTTTCCTTGTTTATAGGGATTGTATTTTTCAGTTGCCCCCAGGGAGTTCATCAACGCTGATTCCATTCCAACGTATCTCACCTCCCAAGTGATATCAACTGACATCTGCTTTCTCTCTCACCTTCTACTCTTATTTGTGACAGCATTTGTACAAGTGAAAATAAAATCATGTTTTAGGTTATTAAGCTGGAGGGTTGGTTGGAAGTTTGTTTGTTTGTTTTTGCAACTGCACGGACTCAGATTTTTCTTTGCAGTATGTTTTAGAACAAATCACTTTCCCCTGAATACCTGAATTTTTCTTCCAGGACAATCTTATTCTTTGGATCTGAAGGAACCTGGAGCCAACACCTCCACATCCCAGTCCTAACCTGATTGTGCAAGATCACCATCACCTCCTGTGAGTCTTAAGCTACAAGGATGAAGAGTGAAGAGGTGATTGCAAGATGTAATTTAAAGTTCCTTTGGGGCACCTGGGTGTCTGACTCTTGGTTTCAGTTCAGGTCATGATCTCAGGGTCCTGAGATCCAGTCCCACCTCAGGCTCAGTTCTCAGCGGGAGTCTGCTTGAGATTCTCTCTCTCTGCCCTTCTTCCCACTCAAGCTCTCTTTCCCTTTCTCCCTCTCTCTTTCTCAAGTAAATAAAAAAAAAAATCTTAAAAAAAAAATAAAGTGCCTTTATTAGTAAACCCCTCTGTTTTGGGGGACATGGGTTAAACAACAAAGAGAGGGATATTTTCAAAAATGTACTGTTAAATATTCATGTGTGGCTTCAGAAGTGAAGTATATGAAGAGATAGTCTTTGTTCTGGGAACATGCTAATAAGTCTGCGTTGCCCAGTGTTTTTGGCAGCTAATGTGTTTTCCCTGTGGAACCAGCATGGTTCTGTGAGGTTTGGTAATGAGAGAGGGTTTGCATCTCTCAGTGGGAAGAACTTTGATTAGGAGCTAGGTAGAATACTGCTATTTAATCGTATCATGTTCATTTTGGATTATTTATACATTATCTTCTAAAGTATAATTTTATATGTATTATTATTCATTGTAGTTGTGATTAATATTTATACTGTGGTGCCATAAATATAGTAGCATAGAATCACTTAAAATATTAATGTATTGTCCCTTTGGAAAACTCAGAAGGGTGTCCTCAACTGATAAGACACTGCAAAGAGTGATGTTTTAGTAAAAAAGATGCTGATGTGCTGTTAGGCAGAGTCTCCCAGGCATCAAGAAGTCATTTCTTACTGGCATAAATATAAAAAGATAAGTGAGAACACAAAACCACTAGTGACTGGGCACTGTTGACCAGGTGTAGTTAGACCATGACGCCATAGTATTTTCACACACTAGTAGCCCTTACTTATTAATAAAGCAATGTGCTTATTATCTACTGCTTACACTGTTAGTGAATATATATCAAATACCCTGGAACTTTTAAAAATTCTCCTTTCCCCATTTGACCTGGCTTAGAGGGTTTAAAGGCAAGTATAATTGTTCATTCACTTTTCAAAAAATATTTGTTAAAGTTTCTTTTTGGTGCTAGAGGGGGGCTGGCACTGCACTCAATTCAGGGGTTCAGTAGTGATGAAAACCAGACCAGATGAAGACCAGATCTCTGCCCTCATGGGACTTTTGGAATATAATAAAGTGTCTATATTTCTGCCTGAATTTTAACAGAATTCTAATTAGAGTCTTTGTTTTCTTGTTGGCACTTTATGTTCAGGAATATCCATACAACAGTGTGATCAAGTGCAGGATTAGGAAGGATTTCTTTTTGGACTCTATTCTTTGTTGCCACAGGATTTAGAGATCAATTATGCCAATTATTTTTGCTGTTTTATTTACTAGATTCAGGTCCAAGCTATATTATATGATGAGTGTTATTTCTGAGGACCAATATATTAGTTACGATATTACTAAAATGAAATCTCCTACTTTGGACACATTCTTTCACCCAAATATTCAGACACACACATATGCACACACACATATGACAAAATAAACAAACCAATAAATAAAAAGAACAACTTAAACAGCAAAGTATGTTTTTATTATTTCTCCTTG
The DNA here is from genome assembly GCF_003265705.2 of Callorhinus ursinus. Lineage (NCBI taxonomy): Eukaryota > Metazoa > Chordata > Mammalia > Carnivora > Otariidae > Callorhinus > Callorhinus ursinus. Next base: position 11,063,315 of record NW_027397073.1, on the reverse strand, counting down.
AATAGAAAAAAATTCAAAAATGGATTTCAGGGATTGATTGATTGATGACGATATTAAAAGCCACTTAACATTATGTATATTTTCATCATCTGCCAGGCTAGGTTGTGGGTAACCATGCTGTGCAGATAGCAAATACATTTAGCATAGAGCTTCAAAAAGCTTTCCTAGATAAGTTAGATGAGTACATGGGAAATAATATAGGTAGGAAATTTGGCCAAGAAAATGCAATTTTTCTTAAACTAAAGGTCATGATTCTCCATGGAGTGACCACTTCCTCATTATCCCTTCACACTGCTCCTCATCTGACCAATTCACTAAAAACATTTGTCTTCTCTTAATCAATAAAAAAACATTGTTGATGAAAAACAGATACCTCTGTTTTTTAAAGCTGGACAAATTTACTCAGTATGAGAAATACTCAGTAATTATTTCTCTAATGATGATGAATTTATTTGCAAGGTATTTGATTCCTCTCATTTTCTCTTTTTAAGATGGAAAAAATGGACATGAGTGGACCATACTTTCTGAGTAAAGTGAATTTATTAGATATTATATTGAGATTTCAGTCTGCAGATCATATTTCATTTAAAATTTCATTATGTACTTTTTTTTACAGCTAACTAATGTTTTGGACATGAAAAATATTTTCACTGATTAGCTTAAATTATATATCACATACCTAGGAACCCCACATTTAGAAAGAACAGGGAATTAAATCAACTTCATTTCAAGCCTCTGTGGTCTCATGTCCAAACATTTTAGATAAGGTGATCCCAGATTAACTGGAGTAGAGGTCTTACAGATTTTTTTTTATTATGTTATGTTAATCACCACACATTACATCATTTGTTTTTGATGTAGTGTTCCATGATTCATTGTTTGCATATAACACCCAGTGCTCCATTCAGTGCCCTCTTTAATACCCATCACCAGGCTAACCCATTCCCCCACCCCACACCCCTCTAGAACCCTCAGTTTGTTTCTCAGAATCCATAGTCTTTCCTGGGTCGTTTCCCCCTCCGATTCCCCCCCCCTTCATTTTTCCCTTCCTGCTATTTTCTTCTTCTTCTTCTTTTTTTAAACATATAATGTATTATTTGTTTCAGAGGTACAGGTCTGTGATTCAACAGTCTTACACAAAGCTGTAATCATCAAGACAGTATGGTACTGGCACAAAAACAGACACATAGATCAATGAAACAGAATAGAGAGCCCAGGTCTTATAGATTTTTAAAAGAAAATTAAAATGACAATAGGTGCAGGGATTGCATTAGAAAAGGGAAATGACACCTTTCATGCACAAGAAAGACCTCTTCTGCCACTCTTACTAGGATTCCTCCTTAAGTCACTCTCTGGTCAGGACCCAACTGATAAACAATCAGGAGTCCAGACCCCATGCAAAGTTTAGGTCCAGGGTCCCCACTCCAATTTGTTGGTTCCAACATCTATTAGTGATCACCTTTAGTACAAAGGAAATTATTGAACTAAAATTTTAATTACTATTTTCAGTGAAGAAGAGTTGTATTAGAGTTCACTGTCATGGCTAATTTTCTGTGTCAACTTCAGCAGAGCACAGCACAAAGTATCTACATTTTGTCTAGCAGTGTCTGTTTCTGGATGAGATTTAGCATTTGAATCCACGGACTCAGTATGAAGAGCACAAAGGCAGAGGAAGAAGGAATTTGCCCCCTTTCTCCTGCTTCACCAATTGAACTGGGAAATCTCTCATCTACTCCTGCCCTTGGACTGGGATTTACACCATAGGTTCCCCTAGCTCAGATCTTTGGACTCAAAACTGAATCACACCACTGGTTTTCCTGAGTCTCCAGCCTACAGACTGCAGATCCATAGCACTTTTTACCCCTATAGTTCCATAGTTGCAGAAGCCAATTCTTCATAATCTCTCTCTCTTTCTACATATAAATACGAAATATATACACATACTTGCATACACACACATATATACATATCTGTACATACATAGGAGATATCGGTATAGATATACATGTAGGTAAGAGTTAGCCTCTTAGTTCTGTTTCTCTGGAGAACTCTAATACATAAACATAAACATTCACACACCCCAGACACATCATTTAGTAGAAAAAACATATTGCTAAATTACTAAAAATAAAATAACATTTAAAGAAAAAATAGTGAAGGTTGATGATAAAAGATTAGATCAAAAATAAATTAAAGCAAGAGATCTTAGAGTAATATTATTTTTAATATTTTTATTAGTAACATTAAGAGTACAATAAAAATAATAATAGCAACACAGATTTGTAAAAGAATTATCTTTTTATAAGAAGATTCCACATCTATCACCTAATTTGAACCTCAAAAATTTTATTTAAATTTGATGTTATTTCCACTCTATAAGAAAGAAAAATGGATGTTTGACCAGTTCACAGATTTGACAGGACCACACAGAGGCAAGTGCCTGAATAAAGACGTGGCATCTATGCACCTTCCTGGTACAATTCCCGCTTTACTTGATATCAGAAATCATGGAAGCTCTAGATTGTAGAAAGTGCTTCAGGCACTTTGTTCATTTCTTCAAACCTTTTTAAGACAAAACTTATATGATTGTTAGCAATTATTTTGTTTCCCTTTAATATCTAAACATGTCATATATTTTACACTTTTTATCAGCTTGTATGTGCTGTTCTTCATGTTATGGTGTTTTCTTAAATAAGTTTTGAGCTCGTCGTAGGCTCACATGAAATCCGTTCCTGTCCTTTCACATCCCAGAAACTACTATAATGCTAAGAACAGAGAAAATTTTAATGCTTATAAAAGAGACTCAAAGTCACATGTTTACTGATGAACTCCTCTCCTCCTAATTTTTTTTTTTTTTTGGAAAATGATGACAGACTAATACCACATTTGAGGTGACTAATGTTTGCTCAGTTGATCCCTGCTGCTAAGTGTGTTGTGGGTGATAAGATCTATTTTGGAGAAAATATTTCCTAAATTACAACATCTAACTTTGTTGAAATAAGGATGAAATAAAAGTCCTACTGGATGTGAATAGGGGTAGAATTTTATGTAAGAAATTGTAGCTTAAAGGACAAATAGAAACTGTCTGCTGGTTTCCCTACTGTGTTTCAATGGAGTTATGTCTCCACTCACCAGTCTTACACCAAAGATTTTTAATCCTGAAAATCTGTTGAAGGAAAATGGATCCATATGAGGAAAGTATTTTTCCTGTAGTACTTATCTACAGCTAATTTTGACGATTAAATGGTTATACAGAAATTCTTTTTTTTTTGAAGATTTTACTTATTCATTTGAGACACAGAGATATATATATATAGAGAGAGAGAGAAAGCATGAGCAGGGAGAGAGGCAGAGGGAGTAGCAGGCTCCTCACTGAGCCAGGAGCCCGATGTGGGGCTCGATCCCAGGACCCTGGGATCATGACCTGAGCCAAAGGCAGATGCTTAACCATCTGAGCCACCCAGGCGCCCTGGTTATACAGAAATTCTAAGATGTTTGTTGGCTTCTATTTATTTTCCCTCAACCTAATGTATGTTCCATGGGGATGATTTCTGGTTGAGTTTTACTGTTAGCTGTTAATTCTTCCATGTTGTTAGGGATGTTGTTTTCTTCTCAGTTTTTCTTTTGTTAATTATGAAAATTGAGATAAAAATCAGCCTTTTAAAGTGTGCTGGGTTGGATCAATATGCAAGGAATATATTCAAAACTAATGTGAGATCATAAGTGATCCTCTCATTGTATTGAAATAAGCCCTCTATTGGCGCATGTTTCTATGATAAGTCTCATGTTATTGAACCACTACCATCATAAAAAAAGAAAAAATGAAGTAAGGCAGCAATGACAGGTTTCCACATGGGTAAGACAAAAGGCCTGGGGAGCTGGGATGCGGAAAGGAAGAGAGAGGAGAAAGGCTTTGTTCTCAGTTTCTCCATGTCTCACATGTCTGTGAGACACTTTTCTTGAACTAAGCCATATGTCCTTGGCTCTGCCCCTGCCTATCCCTGTTTAACCCAAGCCTGTGCAGAAAACCTTCCCTGTCAGTTCCTGGAAGTCTCCCTGGTGGATATCAAGTGTGCCTGGACATAGGATCTCAGGAGCACCAATTGGGGCCACAAGGCATCAGAGCCTCCTGTGGTGGCTCCTGCCACATCCTCTGGACTCTGGGCACTTGTGTTATGTCAGCCTGGGACCAGCATTTCTACTAAGTGTCAAGACTTCTGCTAGGAGGGTTTCTACTCAGGACTGCTGCTGCTGGGGCCCCTGAGAGCCATGGCATAGTGGTCTGAGGTAAAAGGAGGGAGCTCTTTTCCTTTTCCAGACTAAAATACTATAAAGAGATGGAACAATACTATTTATGACCCCAGTGACATTTTGTGTGCTCTCTTCCTTTCTGTTCCCCTCACCTAAACCATGTCTGTTATTAGGAGCTGGGGCAAATCCAAGTAACAGACATTGTGACGGGAAAGAATTAGTCTTTTTCTGGTCTGGTTTCTCTCTGGTATGTTCTCTTCCATGAGGCCTCTCTATCCTTCCTATGAAAAGGATTTTTTTCAGTAGGTATTGGTCACTCACAGTTTGCTGGTCTAAGCCTTGAAATAACACCATGCTTAGGCTCCTGTGTGACAAAGGGCAATGTTTCTGTTAAGGCAGGAAATGCTGCTTAAAATCCTTCCACCTAAAAAAATTGTCTTTTCTAGTTAGGGTTCAGGAGTAAAGGAGACCCACAGTTCATAACGTCCCTGACCCGCACTAGCTATGTGGCCAGACGTGAGTTATGTAACCTCTCTTAATGTGTGGTTCTCCTTTGTACCCTAGGTTTCATGATCCTACGTTTTCAGATGAGAAGACACGAAGCCTACATAGTGCCTGTGTCCATTTCACAGGGATCAGAATATCATGAGATTTAATATTAGATTTAGCAGCAATAATAGTCAAAGTAGTATTTTATTGAATAGAAAACCATTAACTGAAGAAATGGACAGTATTCTTAACCACTAAAACATTAATATCCATATCTGGATAAGAAGCAAACAGATACAATTTTCAAATCTGCCATCCTAAAAATATTTCAAGTCTGTATTAAGGAGCGAGACAGATGTGGACATCTGCTCGTTTCTCTCTGTTGTGCCTGGCTCTTGTGGCTAGGTAGCGCCCTTAACCTCCATGGAGAGAATTTCTTGTGTTGCCTTTGCCATCTTACTGCTTGACTTAAAGTTGATTTTCCTTATGCTCTCTTATTCCTCTTTTTAAATTGTGTTTTATTATATATATATATATATATATATAGTTTTACTTCTAATAACAACTATATTATAATCCCTTACAAAATTTAAATAATTCAGAGGCCAAAATATAGTAATCCCTACTAAACCCCATTCCAATTCCATCTATCTGAGGTTTAATTTTTAAGGGTTTGGGTGTCTCCCTCACAATATTTTCTATGCTTATATAAATATTTGTTCCCTTTTAACATAAATATTCTTTGAATTTTACCTATGAGCCTCTAACTTGTTTACATCAGCCAACCATTTATCATGCATATCTTTCCAGATCCACCTATTTCATCTAACACAGGATTTTCATAACTACATAATATTCTATTGTGTAGTTACACCATAATTCACTGAAAATTTTTGCATAGATTGACCTTTAGTTTTATTTTATGTAAGGGTATAATATATGAAGGTATGAATACTCTTCTTTGGTATTGTATTTGTGTTGATAGAATTTCTCTCTCAAAGGTATTAATTACCATTGAATATTTTTAACTGATAAGGTCACATGACTTTTAAAGGGTTGACAGAAATTTGAAACACAGGTGACCCCATGTCTCTACGCCATTAGAAGAGTGACAGTATGTCCATGATATTTCCTTGTCATTTTCTTTTTCACTGAGGTCCCTACTGACATTGTGTGTCTTCTTCAGGAGGACTCATCATCTGTGTTTCCTATTCTGTGAATTGTCTGTTCCCATTCTTTTTTATTTTTGTCTAATAAGTATTTTTCTAATAAGCATTTGCCATTTTTATTGTTATATTCATGATTTTGGTACTAATGATGTTAAAACTTTTTGTTTGTGATGTCTTTGTTAAGTTCACCTGTATTAAGTAGAGGCCCAGGAAGGTGAAAGAGAAGCATTCATTACTCAGACACATTACAGAGTCTTGCAGGAGGGACTCAGCCTGACTCAAGGCACCCAGCTGGGAAGTCAAGGGAAAGTATGGACACAGAGAGTCTAGGACCTTGGGCACATGCCTCTGTTAGGATCTGTGGGTGGAGTGCTTTGGGGTTCCTGGGCCAGGTGGGTCAATTCACATAAAAAAGCAGGGTTTTGGTTAACTTCATGGGGGGTTCCTATGTAAGGGGCACAGAGGGGAGTACTTATCTCAAGGGTAGTTGGGAGATTCAGATCAAGAATTTATATTAACTTTGATTCTTCTGGCTGTGACTGAGGTCATGTGCTCCCAGGAGGGGCTGGTGTCAAGAAAGTTCACAAGTTAAAACGTGTAGAAGTTCAAGGCCCTGCAGGTCATTTGGCCTCACAAAATGGTGCTGAGGCAGCATTATTATAGAGTAGTTTAGTCAGCTCTCAGGAGTGTTTCCTGAGTATTTCCAACATTTTCTCACATTTGATGGCTTCTTTTTTTCTTTTTCTTTTTAAGATTTTATTTATTTATTTGAGAGAGAAAGAGAATGCAAGCATGGGGAGGAACAGAGGAAGAAGCAGACTCCCCACACTCCCCACTGAGCAGAGAGCCCAATGCAGGGCTTGATTCCAAGACCTGGAGATCATGACCTGAACCAAAGTCAGATGCTTAGACTGACCACCGGGGCACCCCAGATTGTTTATCTTTTAATTTTGTTTTTGGTGTATCTATTCCCAAATCAACCTTTTTATTTTTATTTATTTATTTGTTTGTTTGTTTATTTATTTATTTAGAGAGCACGTGAGCAGGGGAGGGGGCAGAAGGAGGCAAAGGAAGAGGGAGAGAGAGAATCATAAGCAGGTTCCACGCCCAGTGCAGAGCAGGTGACGGGGCTTGATTTCAGGACCCTGAGATCACAACCTGAGCCAACATCAAGAATTGGAAGCTTAATGGACTGAGCCGCCCAGGTGCCCCATGACTTTATTTTGGTACCATCAGATCTGTAACTCTTTTTGTTTTGGTGCCAAAGTTTTCTGTGTTAGGGTGGCCTCTGTCAGCTTGAACTTTGCAGATATTTTCCTGTATGTTCTTAAGGCTTTTAACATAAATTTAACCTGGGATGAGTTTTTAAATCCATATGGAACTATTTTATAAAATATGTGGTGAGGCAATGGAGAAAAATATAGCTCTGAAATTTATTTGAAAGAATATATGTGATAGAATTCCCAATAAATTTTTGAAATTAAAAAAAATAAAAATGTTCACACTCTTCTGCAACTGCTTTCAAAGTTTCATGTTTTCCATGTGCATTTTCCACCCTCACCCTAAGAAGAACAGAGACCGCACAGGAAGAAGGGACTGTCCCTGGGCAAGGATTCAGTCATTTCACAGATAGTACCTATGTGTCCTGCTATGCTGACAACGGGTCTGTATTGGCCACACATATTTATAAAATTCTGCTTTGCCCTATTCTTCACTCACCATCTGCAGCATCACACTATTTTTCCAGATTCTGGTCTACAGAAGTAAATATTAAATTTGGGTCTTGATAAAGGGCTAAGAATATTATTTCCTAAGAAACAGAGGTATTTCTTTTCTACTCTCTTTATTTTGTTTTATTTTATCACTTTATATGTGGAAAGAAAAAGAAACTACTTGAGATGAAAATTGCATTTCTCAAATATTAATACCATCTCAGTCCCTGAAGCTGAGAAGTGCAGAGAGAACTTTTGTGATTTTGAACTTCTTAACTATCCCTGTATATGAATTTCAAAAGTATAGCCTCTCCATCCTCACTAAGCATGACTATTTAGCCTCCATGTTATTGGTTTATTGGCCTCAAATTATTAACAACAATAAAACTCTAGAAACAAACAGCAAAAAAAAAACAAACAAATCATCACCACCACCACCACCACCTGCCGTTTGGCATGTTTGGGAATGAGAGCAAAGTCAGATTTCAGTTTTGGCAGAACCAACTGGATTTGAGAAAATCTGAAAATACAGAATCATTGATGTGTTCATGGCTGTGGCATTCAATTGGCTACTTATTGAAAATATAATCATCACTTTCAGCAAGTTTCTCAGATGCTGTTCTTTTCATTACACTGTAGAAAAAACTTACCATTCCTATTTATAGACTAGTAGTTTCTTAGAAAGGACATGTAGAAAGGTATTTGAACTGCAAGCTGCAGAGTCGGCCAAGCCAGTCAGTTTTGGAACATGGTTATCCTATAGATGTTTTACTTGATAGCTCTGTGACTAGGAATAAACTCAACCTTCTAGAACCTCAATCTCTTCATCTGTAAAATGGCAATTTGATGTCTAGCCAGAGGTTTTGCTTCTACTGAGAAGTGTCACTAGCTTAACTGCTGGCTCCCTCTGCCAGGTCAGCCATGGAGGGTCTATAAAAGGGGAAATGTGAAAGTATTGAAGGGAAAATGATAAGACATCCTGGTATTGATGGGGGGTTCCTCTGGATTGATGCACATATGTGGATTTGAGGTGGTGGCTTTCACCTACAATAAGGAAGCAGTCCAGTAAGGTTGTTGCAAAATCCACCCAGATTCCAACTATTGCCTTAGAAAAAACAGCATCTTCTCTTACTCCCGTTTAGACACAGACCTTCAGCCAAATGTCTCAGGAGTGAAAGCAGGTCAGGAGCAGGAATCCGAGGCCCAAGAGGAGATGAGAAATAATCTAGGAGTCACTTCCTCATATTTTCCTCTCGAAAACATCAGAGCTGATAAATGTTAATCAAATGAGCGTCTCCTCCTACTGCTACTTGTTCCAGAAGCCAAAGATTGAAGCCTTTGCCTGAAGACCTGGGTGGGCTAAAGAGCGGCAGACAGCAAGTTTTTGTTGCCTAGGAGTCTTACCTTCTGAGCTAGCTCATCCCCAATAAACATTGCTTGAAAGAGTAGCTGATACAGGGGTGGGTCTTTGGCAAAACAAACAAAAACCAAAAACCAAAACAAAACAAAAACCTCCCCCCAAACAAAAACAAAGCAAAACAAAGTCACTCAAGGAGCAAATTACTTCAAAAGGTACTTAATATGCTGGACTGTGAACTTCGTCAGAAACAAAAATATTAGGACCAGGACTTAGAATCAGCATACCAATCCTGGTAGAAGAGGAAGGTGTTAGCCATGTGGATGAAGAACAATGTGAACAACGGAATAGGAGCAACATTCAAAACACTGTTCCAATGTATGGAATTTTGATATATAGCAAAAGTGATATGCCATTTATTTAGAAAAAGCAAATCTATTCGGTAATTGGAGATGGGAGAAATAGTTATTTATAGATAAGTGATATAACAAAATTCCTCCTTCATACCATGTACAAAAATAAAATCCAGACATTTTAAAAATGAAAAAAATTGGTGGACAATAAAGATAAATATATTTTAGTCTTAGATAAATAGACATTTTAGCCCTTAGGGTAGGGAGAAATTTTTAAACAAGATGCAAAAAAGTGTTAACAACACATAAAAAATAAAATGATACATAGGACTATATAAAGTTGTGAAACTTTGCTTATCAAAAGACACTTTAAAGAAAGTAAAAAAGCAAATTATAAATAAAAATATATCTGTGACATAGAAAAAATAAATATATAAAAATAATTTCTACAAGTGGATTTTTTAAAAGCTCAGAATTCCATAGAAAAATAAGAAAATGTATGAATAAATGTCTCACAAAAAGGAAACATATCTGGCTTCCAAACATGTGAAGAGATGCTGAAGATCGATGATCAGGGAAATGCACATTTGAACCATACTGAGGTACCATTGCTATCTATTTGAGGGACAAACAAAGTCTGAATATCAAGTATTCACGTTGCAGGCACTTGATTTCTTCTCCATTGACTGCGGAAGCACATATAAGAGCAACCACCTCAGAAAATCATTTCTTAAATTTGGACATTCAAATATCATATTGCTGGGAATTCTCTGCCGAGTTGCGTGATAGTTTCAATGTATACAAGTCAGTAAATGGAAAAAAAGAGTAATAGCAACACTAGTCACAATAGCAAAAACCTAGAAACAACTAGAATGCCCACCAAAAGAGGAATTGATGAAAAAGCTGTTTATATTTATACATTGAGCTATTATACAAAATCATTGACTACACATTCATATGCAACAATATGGATGAATCTTAGCATCCTAATGGGAAAGTGGAAAAAATTAATTTTAACAAGTGATAGGAGGATACATTTTATTGAATATAAAAACAAAATATGTAACAAATTGGAGGTATTTTTTATTTTAAAGATGCATGTTGAAACAATAAATGTATATATACAATTATTATTATTATTATTATTATTATTTTAAGTAGGCTCCACACCCAGCATGGAACCCAACTCCGGGGCTTGAACTCCAGGCTCTGAGATCAAGACCTGTGCTGAGATCCAGAGTCTAACACTTAACTGACTGAGCCACCCAGGCACTCCTGAAACAAGAAGTACATTTTTAAAAAGCAAATGGGTGATTGACATGGAATCCGGGGGTAGGCTTGCTTCTGAAAGGGGGTAGATAGGGTAGAGGGCATGTGCGATATATATGGAGACTATTTTCAAGGTAGTATATCTTATTTGCAGTGGTGAGTTTGTGGTGCTTGTTGCACTGTTAATGAATAACTAAATATGAAGTAAACTAAAATAATGGGCTATGTGTGTGCATTATTCAATGATAATTAATAAAAATTTATGCACATGAAATATTTTTTTTTAAATCAAATAAAAACTAATGATAACCTATTAATAAAACCACTGTGAAGATTAAACGTGATAGCATGTGGAAGGCACATGGAGGTGAGCACTCCATATTTTTTTTTGTATTTTGCTAACATTTTGTGATCTCTTAACTGTGCAAGATTATAAATATAAATAATTTGCTTTGAAGTTGGTGTTCTTTACACTCATATTAATATAATTACAACTGTGCAGTAACAAACCTCCCCCATAATTGCTGCATGGTTGGAGGAGGGGTGCTTAATTATTATTCACATGTGGCAATGATATTGTTGGACAATTACTAATTATTGTTAGTGAGGAGCCCAATTTGTAATAAAGATGGTTGTATATATTCATACATATTAAATTTTCATCATTTTGACAAACTTGTGAATTTGGCATAAACTATATGAAGGAAAGGAGACACAGAGAATTGAGTTGGTGGCTTAATGCCATACAACTAATTCAGGGAAATGAGTTAGAATCCAGATCTTCCTAGTTTCCTATACTTTCCATGTTTCATCTATATTGGCTAGGAGTGAAGAAGTAAGATGCCTGTCTCAATGCACAGGAATGTTCTGGAACATATGGTAGGGATATATTTCATATCTTTTTGATACATCCATTGTTTGGGATATGAGAGAGCTCTGCTTTATAATGTTATTTTTTTAATATGTATATATGTAAAATGTATATCCAGATAGTAAGTCAGCTCTGTATCTACCCTGTATTAGCACAAAAATCAGGACATAAAAGTAAATTACATGCATAAAACTCTTCCATTTAGACAGTCACCTACGAATGTACTACTTTGAAAATAATGCAATAGAAACATAGGGTACGCAGGACATTAGCACTCAAAATATTAACTTTTAACAAAGACAAAGTATGAGTGATAATGGTGTCCACATTTGGTACATTCTAGTATTGCTTAGAGGTGAAGTTAAATTAATCATGATAATTTGCTTTAAATTCTCAAAAGTTCCCATTACCATTTCTTTAGCTTTTAGCATTAATATTTTATATGCATTTTATATTGGGAAATTCTGTCAGAGAAACTGTTACTACGAAAAATATATTTTTACTTTGAAAATTAACTTATATAGTGAGTAATGTGAAGACCACTCTTTTAATTTTTCTTCATAATTACTTCTTAAATTTTAAATTGCCCTTAAATTGCTATTGAACAGCTAAGGGAAGAGAATAACTGTTCATAACAGTCAATAGATCTCTTAGAAGGAAAATGTTGAAGCTTGGAAGATAATCATAGGGAAAGTTAGCAATTATTAAATGATTCCTAAAAAACCATTTCATGCTGTATTAAGAGTGTGTACATATTCTTGTGCTCTAGAGATAGATGGCAAAAATGTACTTAGGCAATGCATTTTTTGTGTATCTGTGCTAAGTATTTCATTTAAGAAAAAAAAAAAAAAAAACAGCTTAGGGCATAAACCTCCAGAGGTCTTGTAAGACCTTTCTTACCTCAAACGCATTTTCCAGAAATAAACTTGTGAATCACAAGAAAGAGCAAACCTGTTCTAAAAATCTCTAATGTCTCTGAAATCTACACACGGTCTCGTCATTAACCCTATTCCCTCAAAACACCGATTCCTAAAAGGAACTAAAGTAATGGTGGTGGTCGGGGGGTAACCTTACTACCTGGGGAAGGACAGAATCCCTGAAAACGTTCCTCTCAGGTCTGCCCACCTACCAATCCCCTTCATGGTGGAAGAGTCAAAGTTTTGGTTTAAATTCATGGAGTTTTCCTCAAAGTAAAAATGTCCCCGATACTCTTTAGCCCTTTATCCTTATCAGTGATTTGTGGTAAATGCATCTTGGACTTATCTTTAAAAATTAATTTTTGTAGGAAGAGCTTACCAAGACAACAGACCCTGGGAAATAGAAGTGATATGGACAACTTTTGCCTATCCACCAGTGTCAGTAATGTAAAACGGGGTAAGTGAACATGTTTCTGTTTAGAAAGGTGTTGTTAAAGGGACATGTCTATGGACGAAGTGTTTTGGTTTTCAGGGTTCTGTGGCAGAGTCAGCAAGCTGTTAAATGCAAAATGATATTCCCTTTTTCATAGTGGATGGTTGTTTCTAGGAGGCTGTCCAGCTGTCCGGTCAAGGATGAGATTTCGTAACCATCTTTGCATTGGGCAGTTTTTATAGGATTTGGAGGGCACTCAGACCACGGAGTTTAAGACAGCTGTGTCTTCTCGGCTCTCCCATCATGCATCTGAAGACTGAGTTTCCAAGGGAAGGTGGAACTACATGTTGAAAGAAACTGTGTGCTTCCATTGCTAGATATAGGAAAGCTGCAAGGAATATCTATCTGTTTTGGGTCTTTATTTGAACAAAATGCCAAATTTTATGGCATTACGATGCCAAAATTGGGGGAAGGAGTGTTTTTTTTTTAAGCTGTCAGTTGTAGACAAATTAATATCAACTCCATTTTAGATTCATTTGTGAGTATGTGGAGGTTATAGGCATTAAGTAGAATATCTTCAGTTGGCATTTGGATGGGAATATTGTGTGCTCCTGTTAAGTGTTGGCTATACACGTTCTTCCACAGGTGTGTTCCTAGCACAAGTCAGTCTTACTCTTCAAGGACTTCTGGAGGCTTGATTCTTCTTTGTGGCTTCAACCTTCTTTAATGTTTCACTCCTTTCTTCTAGAGATATTTATCAACTTAAATTTTTACCTGAGTTTGTCTGATTTCAGGCTTTAGTTCATTTGTATATTTGACAACCCAACTGAAATTCCATAACTAAATAAGAAATCATATGTTAAATTAGCCAAAAAAATCAACAACTGATAGAGGAATTCACTCAAGAAAAAGTTCATTCTCTGAATTAATCTGACAAAGCATGAAAACAACTAAATTGGGGAAGCTCAATGAGATCTATGAAAGAACAGAATCTCTTAAAAAGTAAATAAAAATCCTGTGACAGAATCAGGTACAATGAAACAAAACTATGTAAAACTAGGGAGAAAGTCCAAACTAAGAGAAAGAATTGTACAAGAAATCATTTAAGTTAGTCAGTTAAATTAACTCTTTACTTAAAAATAATTTTGTAATGTAGTTTTATGATTATGAAACGTGAAAGAAAATTCTGGACCACAGTAACAGATGCCTAGCTAAGAGAAGTAAATGGAGAATGTTAAATTGGGTAGATTATTTTGTAGGAGAAAAAAACTTAGTCAAAAAATATACCATTAGACACATATTTGCAAACTGGATAAAAAATTCCCAGTGCATATATTCTGCTCATTAACACCTTTACATACTATAGTATAGTGTACTATACTCTATAACAAAAATAGAGGAATGAGAAATATATGTAATTAAGTGGCATGAAAATGTAACTCTAGAGAACAAACAGATGGTTACCAGAAGGGAGGTAGATGGGGTGGGGGGTGAGTAAAACAGGTCATGGGGATTAAGGAGTGCACTTGTGATGAGCACCAGGTGTTGTATGTAAGCGTTGAATCACTAAAGTCCATACCTGAAATTAATATTATACTGTATGTTAACCAACTGGAATTTAAATATATATCTTGTTGAATAGCTTTTTATTAGAGTGAGTCCTCCTTTAACCAATTTAATGCTTTTTATTTTATATATCATTTTTTATTTTCTTTTTATTGGGGGGACGGGGCAGAGGGAGTGGGAGAGAATCTTAAGCAGGCTCCATGCCCAATGAAAAGCCCATAGGGCTTTATCTCATGAACCTGAGGTCAAAATCAAGAGTATGACCCTTAACCAACTGAGCCACCCAGGCGCTCTGATGCTTTTTATTTTAAACAATAATAACATAGAAACAAATATGGTAAAGCAAAATCTTACATATACAAAATAAATTGACAAATTTATAATTATTGTGGATGTTTTAAACACAGTTTCATAAGAAAAAATCTTTCAGAAAAAATTATGTTCAATCTTAAAATAAAACTATCCAGATTTAAATAATATATATTATTGAGCCTAATGAATAGAGAATATACATTTTTAAAAATCAACATAAAACTAATATATATTTTAATTTTTAATTGACATACCTTTATGTTAGGGCAACATAAGCTCTCAGAAAGGTCTTAACAAATTTGAAAAAGTTAGTATGATTCAGAACATAGCCTCTTAAAAAAATTAACTTAATTTTGAAATAAAAATTTAAAAATCTTAAAAAATCTAAATGCTCTTCTAAAAGTCTTGGGTTAAAGAAAAAATGATCACAATTTTTGTTTTGAGCAATGGAAATACTAAATAGCAAAAAGTTGTGCAATGCAATTAAAGTCTTACAATGATGTATGTTTATAGCTAAGCGTGCATTTATTTAAAATGAAAAAGAAAGATTGAAAATAAATATTATAAGTTCAACTTAAATTAGCCGAAAAACTAGAGTAAATATTTTTAAAAAGTATGAAAAAAGGAATAATGTTTTCAAGAATAGAAATTAATAAACTATAAAAAACCCTGACCAACAAAACCAAATACTGTTTTTTGGGGGAAATGCCAATACAGTAGACTCAGCTGAAATCAGGATCATTAGAAAAGAAAGGAAAAAGGATCGAATAGCAATAATAGGAATGGGAGGAGAGACATAACCCTGAATAGAAATATTATGAATCATAAGAGAATAGTATAAGCAATGTTATCACAATGCATTTGGATGTTCATAAGAACTTTCTGAACTTACTCCAAATTTAACGGTGGTTCCTGCTGGGTAATGATATGTATTGATTTATTTTTATTGTGATTTTATGTATTACAAATCATTTTTACCATTAGAAAAATTTAACTGTTCAATCAAGAAAATTTCAAAACGCAAATTCCTTTAGAAATGTAATAAAGAAATAAAGTATCTCAAGAAAAGATTCTATGGTCCAACAAATGTGGTTATTTTTATCTTTTGTCATTCTTTAGTAATGTAGAAATCCAGTTACTGAAGTTATAAACCCTTATAAATCATTTATATTCTCTTTCATTCAACTGTAATCATGTGCAAAGAAAACAAGGGAGAATCATTTTTTACTCCATTGCACAGTCTGATTAAATTACACTTATTAAAATTTTAAAAGTGACAAATAATATAACTCCTTTCTTAAGAGCTTATACCATAATACCATCACAGAGTAGAACAGATATAATTCATGGAGCTGCTAGAAAAAAATTATATCTATTCAATTTTAGGGAGAATACTCACGCTCAATATTCTGAAGAGGGGTCTGTAACATCTCCAGCACTTACTTTGTTTTATTGGGCATTAATATTAAGCAGTTAACTAATATTTTCCTTCAATTCAATGTTCTCGCACCCACTCTGGGATTTTGAAAATTGAATTAGCTTTCTTGGTGTAAGGAAAAATATTTTTCTTTATCTATAAAGGAGTTTGCTTTATTGCCTGAATGATGAGAAAACGCTGATTGAGGAATGGATGGGGAATGGAAAATATCAGTGTGTACCTACTCCAAAGATAATAGCTTGAACACTTTTGTGACCAAATTAAATGTCATCCTGATTTGGAAGTTCCTAATTTCTGTGGCTCCAACTGTAAGTCAATATCTTTAAGTGTCCAGAAAATAAATCAAAATATGCCCCTAGTAGGTCAAGTTCCCTTTCACAGGCTCTTCTTCAATTACTGACTGAGTTTCTCAGGAGAAAGGGTGGAGTAACACTTAATTTTAAGCCTAGAATATTTTACAGTTGATGTTCTATCCCTTAATAAAAACTTGACGTCCCCATATCTAAATGACCTCAATGCTTTTTTTTTCCCAATCACGGGGCCAACAAACTAAACTGATCCCTCGGTACACTTGCTGATTGATCTGCACTTCTTCCTGATATCTATCGAAACTGTGTTTACAGAGTCCATTTTGTAATCAGTTTAAAATTGGTCTTCAGACCTAGTGGTCACCTTCCATAAGGGTCGATTTTGCCAACTTTGCGTCTTCTATACCTAGCAGAATGCTGTGTTCATGACCTATAATTATTACTTTTTTAAACTTAATTTTAACACACCTGTTAGGTGCCCCACACAATGTATTTTTTCTCATGCAACATCAGTATTGGAAGACAGTTACTACTATCTCCATTGTTTTAATAAATAAAGAAATTGAAGCTCAGAGAGATTAATTAAGGAGGTCCCAGTAGAAGTGACAAAGCCAGCATTTGAACCATTTTGGCTGCCTGTCAAGCTGGGAGTCATTCTACTAAAACTTCATACGTGTGTCCCTAAGGTCTGGCAAGTGCTTCCGTGTAGTAGCCATTCAGGAAATGAGAGAGACGATGTCAGTGGGTTAGTAGCCTTGTCTGGAACAAACCAAACTAGGAACTAAATCCTAACCCCACTGCTTTTCTGCTCTAAGACTAAGGTAAATAACTTCTCTGAGCTTTAATATCCACATCTGGAAATGAGATGCATTGATGAAGACAATAATTACTTTGTAGGGCTTTGGGGCAAATTAAATGAGTTTATTTATAAGAAAATATTTACTTGCACTTACTAAGTGCCAGGCCTCTTCTATGTGTTTTATGCATAGTGTTTGAATTAATCATTGCAAGAATCCTATAAACTATGAGGAAAGAATTACTTATTCTTTTAGATTTAACAACAAGGAAACAGGCATGGAGGGATTCAGGTCCAACCCAGAGTCAAGCAACTTGTAATTAGCAGATAAGGGTCTTAATGGCTGAATGTTCATTAAAAGTTACCCATTATTTGGTAAAGGAAAAGATGGCAAAATAAGTGGATGGATTTAATATCCATGGCCTCATGCCCTCTGAGAACTAAGAATCTCACTGGCCGTTACAATGACAAAGCCCATTGGAAGATCATTTGATGTTATGAGGAGCTTACATATGCCTCTTCTGTTAACCAGCTTCCCTACTTTCCATTAAATGCAATCATTTTTGGATTTTTTTCACCCAACTATTTTTTCTCTAGTAATAGAGCACTAAATTGTAACTGTGTCTTAGGTAAAGGTATACATTATAAAAATGTATTATGATTACAATGAAGACAGTGCCCCTCTATTACTCTCATATTTGTTTAAAAAGAGGATTATATCACAGCTCTACCCACTCACCTTTGAAAATAAATATCGCTTTACTTCTCTATTGTGGTGAGAACTACTAGTCGAAGAGTATAGGAAATTACTGTGATATTATATGGTATTTTTCATCAGAGCAAAACCTATTTTTCAAAAGACAGAGCTCCTTTAATGGGCTATTATGTTACTCTTGTAGGCAATAGCACAAGAAAATGTTGGCTAAACTTTTCACAAAAGCAAAGGTGAAAATGGAAGAATGGAAATTCTTACAAAGAACTGTTTAAATTGTATAACAATTTTCAGTTCCATTGTAGTAAAAAATACTTAAGAAACAGAGATGACAGAGAATGGAATCTGAGTTTCCAAATTGCAGTTTCAAATTTCAACAGTTGGAAGGTAAAAGGCTCCAGAAGTGACTCAGAGTAGCGCCAAAGGGAGCCTTAACCCAGGAGATACAATACTTATGGGGGTGACTGTCACTGGTCACAGGGACCAAAGGATCAGGGGAGCATGGGAAACAGCATGTTTCTCTTACAAGCAAGAGCAGAGGCAATTCATGGAAAGACATGTGCCTCCATAACTGGCGGACTACTCTCATGCTTGAAGATTTCTTTTATTTCCATATTTAGAACTTACGATCTAAGAATTTAGTTACTTTAAGTGACAGCCAAAGGGACAAAACTAATCCCCCCACCCAAATCCTCTCTTGTGGATGCTTACAGTTTTGCAAACAACAATCCAAACAAGAAAAAGTAAATAACAGAGATAGAACTGCCTCATGATCGTATCTATGATCCCAACATTGAGGAATAGATCTGTGATGAAAAAATAATGTAAATAAAGATCATCGTGGTATTTTGCTGAGTAAAGTGATGTATAAACTTCAATCCCATAATATGATAATTGGCTGATAACTATCTTAAGAAGCCCCAAAGGAAGCAGATGGTGTTATCTAAGAGATATAGCCACCCCACATAGTTTCTGGGAAAACAAAAAACAAACAAGCAAAACAAAACAAAGCTAGACACACACATAACACACAATTATCTACAGGAAGGAAAAAAGGGGGAAGAGAGAGAAGGTTTTCAAATGTATATTTCATGTAATTATTAACAAACATTGAGTTGACATGGAAAGAGAGAGGGCCTATAGGTTTCTACATAAAGCAAAGGTATTTGTGTACCAATAATGTGGAGTGGTATTTTGACAAAACTGTTTATTTTATTCCTTTAAGAGCCTCTTTTTAGTTATTCTGCCAGTCCTTCAACCAAGTGCAATTTTTATAAGTTGAATTTTCATAGTTTTAGACTGTGGATCATACAAATATATCTTCTCTCTCCCTCTTCCTCTCTTTCTCTTTCTTATGTCTTTGTAATATTCTTGAAGGCAAGATACTATTTCTTTATATGTCTTCATATCTTCAATTGCTTAGCAACTAAATAAATGGTGGCTGAGTAGAAAGAAATGACATATTCCTGAATAAGTAAAAATATCTTTGAATCCATCTGTTATAAATACAAGTTAGTAGTGTGTGTATGCTTTGACTTTACAATCATTTATATTTAAAAACTGTAATTTCAAGGGCCCTTATTTGATGGCAGACTCTCAATTATCCATGCTCAGCTCACTGAATAGTAGCCAGGCACTAACAAATGAAAAAGATAAATAACCCCAAAGTTCTATTAGTTTCTATTAGTTCCTAGTTTCAACCTTTTCTCCATTCTCACTTTCAAGAAAAGCTGCTAATAATAAATGCCATTAAATGCATTCATTATACAGCTTCCTCCTTTCTTGGCCTATATTTTTATGGAAATGTTAATGAGCAGTGGAATGATCAGAAGGTGGGTAACCATATATACGTAGAGGAGGAAAGAAGGAGTCATGAAATGTAAAATGTTGTACTCCCAGATAATTGTGATTACACGATGCAGGTAATATGTTTAATTTCTGCCTATAATCTTTCTACCTGGAATGGTTAGAATTTAAGTTTAGAAATTGCTCCTCAGTGATTGGAAACACGATAAGCTTCTGTCAAATCTATTTTCTCAAAGTTACTTCTGGCTTTTCATGCAAGCAAAGTGGACAGCAAACTTATGGGGAGGCCCCATTGTTAGCAGAATCTCTAAAGGCAGTAGAAGGGAAACAAACTACAAAAGGAATGCTAAGAAAAAGAACAAAACAAAACAAAAAAATCCCTGAATTATAGACTTCTAGGCCAGGAAGACAGTAACAGATCAATGTTGTTCAGTGATTATTAAATGTTGATGTTTTTAAAAGCAGATTTTTCTTTAAAGTGTGCAAGTGCCAAGGGCGCCTGGGTGGCTTAGTCGTTAAGCCTCTGCCTTCAGCTCAGGTCATGATCCCAGGGTCCTGGGTTCGAGCCCCGCGTCTGGCTCCCTGCTCCGCGGGAAGCCCGCTTCTCCCTCTCCCACTCCCCATGCTTGTGTTCCTGCTCTGGCTGTCTTTCTCTCTGTCAAATAAATAAAATCTTAAAAAAAAAAAAAAAAGTGTATAGAAGCCAGTCCACGAAGCAGACGTTGGTTGACCTTCTCTGGTTAGAACTGTGCTTAAAGTCCTGCTCTCACAGCTCCCCCTGCAGTGGCCTCTGATGCTCCTCTACAAAACCTCAGGACTTCACAGAATCAAGTTCAACAAACAAATGCTTTACTTGCATAGATGAAGAAGCGAAAGCACAGAAAATCTATATGACTCTCTAAAGATGCAAGGTGCAAAAATAGTATTGTCTAGGTCCAACAAGACCTAGGATCTGGATTTTTCCACTCATTATCTTGTGTTCTTTCTGCTGATCCACCAGGCCTCATGGAAGGACACGGTGTTTGGGGCTTTCCCAGTTCTATCATCAAGAAACCTCCAGGAGGAATGGAAAATTCCTCTTTTGTTCCTCCAATCTGTCCTATACTAGCACCTATAACCTATTATTTATTTACTTATCCACGTCTCTGTTCTAAAAGTACAAAGCTCTTTGAGGAGGAGAATTCAGGATTCTTCATCTCTATATCCATACTATAGGGCACAGGGCCTGCCTCCCCATGTACTCAATTATATAAGCTTCCTTCCCTGCTATCTGCCCTGTTGTGACCTAAATGAGAGATAATGCACATAGCTCAAATTTTGTAACATTTGACTTGAAACCTTTTAATGGGAGAAGAGTTCTTTAGCCATTCTAGGCTGGATATAAATTATGTGTTATGAATGTAAGGCTATTATAATTTTCTCACAGCTATTATAATTTCTATTGGAGCCAAAGACTAAAAATAGCTTGTATGATAAGCTATTAAGCCTTTTAAATAAATTTTAACAATGTTACAAAGTAGGTTTGTGAGAAATAAAAAAAAAAATAATAGTTCAGAGCTCTTACCTAGCAGTTAAATTATTTTCTGGTCTTACGAGAAACAAAATTCCCATTATGACATTATTACACAAAAAGGAGCTTTCCAATTCTTACCAAGTAAATCAAATGTTAACAGGCATCACTGTGTTGTAAGATACACTAGGACCCCAATACAAACTGCTGAGCTATAGAAGATAATGTCACCCCCTTGCTGAAAGCACATTCCCACAGTGTAAATTCTAAACTCCGTATGATGATTTATATGTTCTTACACGATCCGACTCCTGCTTACCTCTCTAGAGCCATTTTTTTCCACCATGCTTGTCTTCTACCCCCCGATCTGATTCTCCACTGTCCCAGAAGTGCTTCTCTTAATGTAAGTCCTAAATCATGCTATGCTCTCTGGCTGCCTGCCCATGACATACTGACTAGAGCTTCCCCCTACCACCCGCCCCCTTGCTAACTCCTATTCATTTTCCCACTTTCCTCCGTATTTGCCTAGATTTCATCCTCTACTTGAATCGAAGTCTACTTCCATGCTTCTATGTAAGTCCATCGTGACACTTGCTTTCCAGATTTAATAATAATCACACTGCTTCTAATTGAGATATTTGACCACATCCACCACTAGACCCTAGATTACGATGATAGGAATTTTATTTATCTTGTGCAGTCATTATATTAGTTTTCTTTCGCTGCTTTAACACATTATCACAAACTTAGTTGCTTAAATGATATAAATTTATTATTTTACAATTCTGTAGGTCAGACAACTGACAACAGACTCACTGGTTTGCAATCAAGGTGTGGGTAGCACTTCCTTTCTGGAGGGTCCAGGAGAGCATCTGTTTTCTTGTCTTTCTCAATATCTAGTGGCCCATCACATTCCTTAGCACATGGTCCACTTCTCCATATTCAAAGCCAGAAAGATGGGCTCGAGTCCTTTTTCCTTCTTTGTATCATCTAGCTCTCATATCTCCACCGGAAAAGGTCATCAACTTCTAAGGACTCACATGATTACATTAGACCCATTTGGATAATTAAGACAATGTCCTCATCTTCAAGGCGCATATGTATATATGTATTTATATATATATATATATATTTGAGTATAGCTGACACAGGATGTTACATTCATTTCAGGTGTACAACGTAGTAATTGGACAATTTTATACATTGTGTTTTGCTCCCACAAATGTAGCCACCACCTGTCACCATACAGTGTTATAATATCACTGACTCTACTTGCTATGCTGTACCTCTTATTTCCCTGACGTTTTCATTCCAAGACTAGAAGCCTGTATCCCCCAATCCCCTTCACCCATTTTTCCCATCCCTTTTCCCCCTCCCCAAGGTTTATACTTTTAGTCATTATTCTGCCTACCATAGTGATATAGCTTATGGTGTCAGTGAGCTCAGTTAATGTTCTGTGTTTCACCATCACATTGGTCTATAAAAAAAGTTTATAAATTGATATTTGGGAATATGCCACAAAAGTATAATGCCAATATTTTTATTTGTGCTTAATGTTTTTGTTCCAAGTTGGTCACAAGATGTGACAATAACAATCTACAAAGTTTTCTCTGTAGTTCATGTATAAGCAAGGGAAGAAGTGACCCACTTCAGGGTCTGCAATGGAGCATGTCTGACTACAATATAATGCCATCATAACTAAGCAGATGTGGTGCACAGACCCTAAATGTCTATTTTGTACCAAGATCTGTGA
Source organism: Callorhinus ursinus (assembly GCF_003265705.2). Taxonomy (NCBI): domain Eukaryota; kingdom Metazoa; phylum Chordata; class Mammalia; order Carnivora; family Otariidae; genus Callorhinus; species Callorhinus ursinus. Next base: position 11,040,293 of record NW_027397073.1, on the reverse strand, counting down.
TGATCAAGTTATCTTTACACTTTTAAAATTATTTCAATATCACATAAAGGATAGCTTGTTAACTTTTTTGGTCTACCAAAATAATAAAAGATAACAAGATAAGTAAAAAAAAGAAAAATAAATAATAATTCTAAAAATGATGACTCAAATGATTCATCATGTTCAATTCAAAAAGGATCAAGTTGATGTAAAACAAGCTTTACATCTATTGCTATCAAAGCCAGTATCGCAAATTTAGTTTATAAAATATTACCATCAATCACATAATACTAATGCTAGTAATTAGACTTTTATTGGTTATAGCTTTAGGTTGATTTAATCTGTAAATTGATTTGGTCTTTATGGTAGTAAAAGATCTATAAGTAGAAGGATGTATTAACCAGTTTTAGTTTTAAACGTACTTATGGAACCTTGCATTTCCGCCCTTCAAAGTTCTTGAGAATAATTAGTAGTACTCTGATGTTCTTCAAATCTCTTGTTTGGATGTACTCTTATCTGTTCTCTTATCCACAGGATTGAGTCTCAAATATTATCGTTAAAATGCTAAAAGTTATTTTTATATGCATTATACATGAGAACTGTTGCATTCATTTAAAAAAATTTTATGACTGTTTCACCTGTCTATTCTTTTTTATCCAATTGACACTCATCGCAGTTAATTATAGCCCACAGTGCCTCATGAAATGCAAACTGTATTTATCCATTCTAAAAACCAGAAGATACATAAAAATTTCAGTTACATTTTTTCCTGGGCAGGAATTCTCTCTCCTAGTACATCTGCATCTCAAAAGAACATGCAAATTGATATATTTTTTTTTTTTGCAAAAGTCTTTTACACTACCACTACACTTAATTCAATCCTGAAAACAGTAGCTATCGTTATTGAGTCTTACAGTGTACCAATGTAATGCTAATCATTTTACAACCAAATTGACTGGCAGAAGAGGCAGTGTGTGTGGGTTTAAAGTGTTTTCAGCTGAGTCAAAGTTAATTATTTTTAGATTGGTTACTAAAACCTGACTAATTTTTCGCATATCCTCGGTGATTGAGAATCTCCAAAACACTGAGTGACAAATCTCTTGACTCTGATATTCTACATTTTCCCTGATGCATGGTACACAAGCCGATTCAAAACCCATCCATTTATTAGCAGCATAGAGCCATCAAAGGCAATTTCAAGCCTTCTGTAACACTATTGTTCAGTTGTTCAGTCCTCTCATTTGCTCTTGGTAACGTAAACGTAAGCATTTGCAACATGTGCATCCCACCTTTCTGGTACAGCAGAGATATCAAATATTCTGATAGCTGGGCTCTGGCCAACTCAAAGAGCATCTCATGCAAAATTATTTTGAAAAATTAGATCAGGTCTCTGTAGAGTGGTTTTCTGAATGTTGAGTTTCTTACATTTAATCCTAGTGATCCATCTTAAAACATTTTTATTACCTTGCAAAATTTTCTTTTTAAAATCTCATTTGATATTTCTTATTGTAGTACTTTGAAAGAAATTTACCACCTAGGCATATTTCCCAGAACCTGGGCTGAAGCTGTGATTATCAGTTTCAAGTTGTGACCTATCTTTTAGGTGAAGAAAATTACAATGTGCTACATCATTTTCGTCTGGGATTTGGATCATTAACCTTATGGACATTAAGATCTTTTGGAGTCCTCGTAGATTTAGCTTCCCTGTGGTGTTTCAGTTGTATGTTGAGACCAAGAGGAAAAAAATCTTGGCTTACATAACCCTTTAACTTTCTTATCTTTTCGGATTCATCTCATATCAAGGGATTATAAAGCAAGTTGTCTAAGCTCCTTCTATTTCTTTCTAACACTGAAAGTTTCCATAATCCAGTAGATCTCAACAGTGTTACCTCTATCCGTGAGCCATAGCAACTTGATATGTTTCTCAAGTATGAAAGCAACTATTTAGTATTTTTCTTTCTGTGTGGTAGTCATTTGTTTACTGGATGCTGAATTCATCAGAAGTTCTTTTTTCGTCTTCATAAACCCAAGCAATGAAAACGGATGTTAGATCTAACATTGAATTTATCCAAAGGATAATGAATGAATGAATGTAGAAAGTTGGCATGTATTTACTGGAGATAGGCAAAGGGGGCGGGGGAAGAACAAGTCCACTCTTACCCTTATTGATCTCTGTCTTCTTATTCCCACAGCTCAGGGATCAAAGGTTAATCCTATTTCATTATAGTGAGGAAATCAGGAAGGTGTACTCTGCAAGCCAAATCAAGCAATAGATCAAGAAACAAACTTTGACCTCACTTCCCCTTCACCTCCTACAGAGAAGAGAGTCATCAAACATAAATTGATTCCTATTACCACATGATCCTCTACCTCTGGGTTGTACGCCCACTTGTTTTCTTCACTTCTCCATAATGGGAGTAAGTGATTGCTTCTTCCTTCCCACAGTACCCTGCAAGGCTCATTTGTCTAACTTCTCTGATTCCTTTCATCTAGTATCTTCCTCAGTTATGTATCTGACCCCGATATCTTTGACTTCTCCCTTTCTACTATTATTTCCCCTACCTATGAGACATATTTAACTTTTCCAATTTAAAAAATTTTAAAAATTAAAAAATAAAGAAAATCCTACAGCTTCCTCTGGTTAACCAACTACTGACTTTCCTTTTATAGTGAGTTGTTATCTAAGGTTACTTTCCCATGTGCTAAGCAAACGCACTTGCCTTAAATTCAACATGTTATTCATCCCCTGTATTTTATAAAATGTTTTAAGATATTTATTAACTTATAAGTTATAAGATATTTATAACTTAATGACTTATTAAGTTCCAAATTAAGTGGGTTTTTTTTTTTTAGTCTATTTAATTAACCTGAGGGTTTGGTTTTATTGAATACTATGTTTCTTGAAGTTTTTAACTTTTGAAAATAATCATTTAAAAATCCTCCAATAGGGGCTCCTGGTGGCACAGTGGGTTAGGCAGCCAGCTCTTAGTTTTGGCTCAGGTGTGATCTCAGTGTCCTGGGATTGAGCGCTGCACTCTGCCCCACTCCTCCCCGCCCCCCACATGTGCACGCTCTTTCTCTCCCTCAGAAAAATAAATAAATAAATAATAAATAAATAAATAAGTAAATCTTTTTAAAAAATTGGGTGGATGGTATTACTATTAATCTGGATGAAAACACAAGGGAAGAAATAATAATAGCAGATGCAACATGGTCGTGAATACTATTTTCACCTCTTGAGTTTGAGGTACTGGTTAGCAATCTCAGTGGAGAGGTCTGGAGGGAAATAGGATATGGAGCTTTCAGCTTCCAAGGAAGTAACTGGGCTGGTGATTCTGATGTGGACGTTAATAATACCAGCTGAAATACAAGTATCAGCTGAGAAAATTTAATTTATGATAAGGAAACAGCAGAACACAACAAAGTTTATTTTAAAAAAATAACTGTTCTGAGTGATGAGAATATATCCATATCTATAGAGATAATATTGCTATGGCTTCAACAAAATAGTAATACCATTAACCATCAATGATGCTTCCCTTCTGTGCTATCATGGTCAATGTTGACTTTTGCAATCCTTTGATTTTAATTCAAGTCATTCCCCCAAAATAAATTATTTTAGTCAAATCCTATTTTAATGAAAACAAAATGGATTACTGAACGTCAATCCAGGAGAAAAAACAAAAACAAATATAAGACCATTTCAGGAAATTCAGAGCATCAAGATAGTGGGAACAGAAAAGTCTTGAAGAATTTTAATTATTTCTTCTTCCACATATAGGGCCAGGATAAGGCTGAGGCTGAGGCTGTCCAAAATCATAGTTTTCATTGGGTTTGTTCCAGGATAGAGAGAGAGATATCTGGGGATATCCAGAGTAACATGATAAGCGTCCATTTGGGAAACAAGCAGCCATTACACACCTTACTCACACTGAAATCTGTAATTATCAGTACAGTGTGTTTCTCTCAGGAGAGTGCCATGAAGTCAGGCAAAATGGCAAGCTTGTCGCACTGAGTGCATCAGATTTACAGGTGTTACACTTGCTGCTAAGACAGTGTGCTGCTTATCAGCCTGAAGCAGGAAGCTGGTGAATACAGAGAATCGTTATTATTATTATTATTATTATTATTATTTTGGTTAAAGGTTCAACTTGGGCAGCAAGAGTTGCGATTGGAAGATACATTTTTCAGGAGCACAGCTCTTCCTAGAGAGAAAGCCATGGGAGTGTCCAGCTTAGGAACAGAGCTACTGTTGTGCTTGTGTAAAGGAGGATCTAAAAATTCATCTACGTTTCAGTGGAAAACTCAGACAGCAATCTTGACCACTTTATAACCGGACCAGCAGTCATGGGAAAATTGTGCTAAAAAGCTGAACAGGTTTTCGCAGGCTGAGAAGGTATGGTTGATAGACGTTATTAGTGTATGAGTAGTAATGATGGAATACACTTTTTAAGAATCTGTTGGGGCCCCGGGGTGGCTCAGTTGGTTAAGCGTCTGATTCTTGACTTAGGTGCAGGTCATGATCTCTGGGTTGTGAGATCGAGCCCCGCACAGGGCTCCATGCTGAATGTGGGGTCAGCTTGAGAGGCTTGCTCTCCCTTTCCCTCTGCCCCTCCTGTTCCCTGCTCTCTCTCTCAAATGAATAAATAAATAAAATCTTTAAAAAAAATAAAAATAAAATAAAATAAATATGTTGAGGTAAAAGAGGAAAAAAATGCTTTTCCCTTCTTTATATGTTACCTCCACCTTCTTATATTCTCTGATACCCACACCATACCCCCAGCAATGGTCTTGAGTGTCAGAATGAAAACAAGGGAAAAAGGGTAAAACAGAGGAAGGATGTGCCCACTACCGCCTGAGAAGCCTGGTGATTCCAAGGAGGATTCCATGAGATGCAATAGGGCCAACATTTGGAGGGTACAGTTTGTGACCAGCTTTGTGTTTCCTTAAACTGTTAATAATGAGGAGATGAACCATGAGAGACGATGGACTCTGAGAAACAAACAGGGTTTTAGAGGGGATGGAGGAGGGGAGATTGGTTAGCCCGGTGATGGGTATTAAGAAGGGCACGTACTGCATCGAACACTGGGTGTTATACGCAAACAATGAATCATGGAACACTACCTCAAAAACTAATGATGTAATGTATGGTGATTAACATAACATAATAAAAAATAATAAGAGCTAACTGAATACTTAATATGTTTCAGACCTTGTGATAAGGGCTTTATGAACATCATCTCATTTATTTCTTACTCCCACTGAAGTAATATGTCTGTTTAACAAATGAGCAAGCTCAGTTTCTGAGGCTTCATGGACAAGTCACATGAGGTCACACTCCAGGGAAAGGATTGGGGATAAGAGTCTATAATTTGCATTTTACTCCCAAGCCTCTGTTCCTGCATGTTCAGTTACACCGCTTACTAACAATACTGTGTGCCTTGTCAGTCTCTTCATATGGAATTCTAAAACTGAAAACAAACACACCTAAGCCACTCCCTTAGACAACACTGAGTAAGAAAGAAGGTGAAGATCAGAAAGGGATGTTAGAGATGAGGAAAAGAAATATCAGGAATTTTAGTAAAAGGTTGTAAAAGGTCATTTATACATTCTCCAGGGCTGAAATGCTCTCATCAAGAAACAAGAGACTTGGTGTCTCAATCTATCAAATTTCCCAATACTTCAAAAATCAAAGTCCCAATTTACGTCATTTTGCCTCTTTGACAATATTGTTACTGAGGAAAAAGAAGGGAATATACATTAGGCCCCGCATTTCTTTTCTAATAAAGGCTGTGGTGAGTAAGGAATGCTTTTCTCTGGAAGACAAGTGGCTTTTGGTCCACATGTTTTAGGCACTGGTACTCGACCGCCTCTATGTACACGTTAGTGGTTGAATAGTACACATAGTTCCTGCTCCTATACACTTGGTGCTGTCAGAAACTGCTACTGTTCCTTTTTTTAAATCCCATGTGGAATTATAGAGAATAGACATGCCCTGGCCAAGTAACCTCCTGCCATATAATATTGACAGAGACGGTTAGGCACATTTCTTAACCTTCCCATTTGTGTCATCATTGACGTTCAACTGAGCAAATGGGAAAAGTAAAAAGAAGATACAATACAATGGTGCTTTCAAGATTTCTGGAAAGGATCATGAATGCATGATACTTTAGTATCAGTGTTTCGGCTAGAGAGAAAAAGGTACAGGCACTTTGTCAGCCACTTGGGAAACTAGAATATCAACTGGTAGAAATATCACCTCCAGAACCAGTCCAAAGTAATACTCAAGGGGCTTTTCAATCAGAATTTCATAAAGCTAATAGAAAGAAGTATCTAAAGAAGAAAATGACTATTTAGTATGAAATGATCTATGTGCTAACAATTGAACCACTAATTAAACTTGACTCTACTCAACTTTGCACAATATGTGGATGATGTATCTTCGAGAACACCTTCTTACTGTCTCTGTCCTTTGCTTCAAAGTTAATTTTCAGGTACTCTATAATCTCTCCAAATAAAGTGGATGTTTATATTTATATCTTCATATATATATATTCTTTAATAATATCACTTTGATTTTACTTCTGCAGAGAGCCATACAAATAATAAAAATATGACTTTCAGTGGAATATTGTGGGAAATGTTTGCTTTAATTTTATGCCCTATGGTAGTACTAGTGCCTTTTTTGATAAATTTACCTGAATTCTGTTGAGACAAGCATCATTTCTATGTTTAGCGTTTTCCTAAAATATTTCTTTACTACAAATTAACCCTTGGCTTAATGGTTAACTCCTGATTTGTGAAATCAAGTATTAAACCCAACAATTCAACTCCAGGCAAAGACTTGCTTTCTTGATAAAATTTTACTGCTTTACCTGGAAAGAAGTACTTAGAAGGAAATAGAAGATGTGTGCTTTGAGAATCATCACTTCAAATAATATGTTCATGAGAAATACTTATATATTTTTTTAATCCCCCCAGGAATGGCAAGCTGTTACCGAGAGTTATTACCGAAATGATATCTTGCCTTATTCTCCTTGAAAATTATATTAGACATGTAAAACTGAAAAGAATTGACCTCTCTTCAGGCAAGAAGACTCCTTTTCTTTATATATTATCTTCATTGAGAATAGTTTATGCAGACAAATAAAAAGTCCTCAATTGTTTCCTTGAAGATGATACATCTTGCTAGAAGGAGTTTCACGGGTGCAGTCTTATAAGCCCTGGTTAACGTCTCAGCCAGAAATGCCTACAGCAGTTACACAATCTTATATCTGGGTAATTGCCTTCAACAACAGGCTGAGTTTATCCTGATTTTGTCATACCAAAAACTATTTTGAAAGAGAGAAATGAAGGATATCATATGACTCTTACCATAAAATAACTTTATTTTGCAAAGTCAGGATGACCCCTCTCCCTCCTGGCCCACCCCATGTGGCCCAGGGTAGTCCTGGCTAGTACCCAGTGTCCTGGAATGATGATTAGTAGCACCCACCCTCACTCTCACATATATTTTGGGGGGTGTGTATGTGCTGAATAAATGTATTGTAGGGTCACCCACCCCAAGGGAAACAAAAAAAAAAGATTTTAATAAGAAAGTGGTAGAACGGGCACCTGGGTGGCTCAGTCGGTTAAGCGACTGCCTTCGGCTCAGGTCATGATCCTGGAGTCCCGGGATCGAGTCTCACATCCGGCTCCCTGCTCGGCGGGGATTCTGCCTCTCCCTCTGACCCTCTTCCCTCTCGTGCTATCTCTCATTCTCTCTCTCTCAAATAAATAAATAAAATCTTAAAAAAAAAAAAAAAGAAAGTGGTAGAACACTCCCATTAGCTGTCACTTAATAAGTGGACTAAATAACCTAAAAAAATTTATTTCTTTTCTAAGTTCATTCTAATAAAGATTCTATGATTAAAGGGGATGACTCCTTTACCCATTTGGGTTTTGGACCAGGCTGCAGAAACCGAAAAAAACCTGACATTAAAAAAAAAAAAAAAAAAAAAAGATGGTGCAAGAGAGACCCTGTTTTGAGCTCCGACTTCCGTCCTGTGGCAGTTTCTCTCGAGCACATGTTGTATTTATTCCAGTCACAGCTTTTCAGTCTCCGTCCAAGAAAAGCATCTCGGTTGTAAAGCATTTAAGAATAGAAATGGAAAGCGATTCTGAGTCGAACCAGAAAAGAAGCAAACTGTAACAACCTCACCCCCTGGTGATTTTATTTCTAGAAGAAAGATTCTGGAAACCTCCAGATAGTGGGGGTCTGAAGCATCTGTAAGATGAAACCTCCCGGGACGTCATGGGTTTGCAGCCTGCAGGATCTTATCCTTTCAACCCATGTTATCTTAAATACTCGCAGTATGGCTTTCCTGTTTCTTGTGACTTTTGGGGGCCGGGCAGAGCGGATGTAGGTCCACAGTGTGAGGCCAGGCAGGCAGGAGCCTGCTCTGAAAGCCAGCATTTTTGTCTTCTTCGATAGTTGCGTTTCTCAGTTGTTTGAAATTACAGGAAGACCTTTTGACATAAGGACGGGCATAAAAGTCTTCTTAAACAGTGCTAGTCATAAAAATTTTACAAGGAAAAAAAGTTGAAAAAAATTAGAATAGCAGCCAAGTCGTATCTGATTTGCTGTGGCATCGAGTGTCCTTCCTCTGTCAGTTGAGTCTCCGGTCACTTTAAATTAGAACTGAAGCATATTGCTACTCTCAGAGTCTAGAGCTGAAATATCTCTTGATGACACTAGACTTTATAAATTGAATTCATAATTAAGCTTAATCGTTTCATAGATGGTAAAATTCGCTCTTGCTAAATGGGTCTCATAATTCCTTTTTCTTGCCAATAGGTGATATTGGCCTGAGAGGAAGTCTGAAACCTTCATCATTTCTGACAAGGGGAAGCCACGGATTTTTTTTCTTTCTTTCTTTTTTTTATATGAACTTTCTCAGCGAAAGCTGTCTCTCAGGTTGCACTGTGGCTTCTGAACTAGACAATAAACTTGTTTCTACTCTCTGTGCATACCTAGACAAACTAAAAATGATTAGAATAGTTTATATTATGAAAAGAATTGTAAATACAGGGTTTAAAGGCATCTGTTTAAATCTCTGCATTTTTCAAATAACAATTTCGGAAATGATGATGATTGATAGTAGTGACTGGTGGTGTTGATGGAAGCTAGAACCAAATTTCCCCACAAACAAGTATCTTTTACTCATTAATACTAATTGCATTTGGATTATCTCAAAGATTAAGGGACTAAGTCTCAAAGTCTATATGAGAGATAGCACAATGTATTGCAAGATGAAAAGTTGGATTATCATCAGGTCTCTAGTGTTTACATCTTAGATAGGTCTAGGTGCCATTAATGGTGAGAAAATGTGTAATTTTCTCAAGAAAATTTCTCTCGGAAAATTATGTAATTTAGAACACTTGCCAGAAACAAAGGTCTATGAATAAGGCACTATGACGTCCCGTAATTGCTATTAATCTTATTAATTATGCGGTTTTGTCAATTAAATGATTCTTATTTTTCAAACTCTTGAAATAGGTGAAGAGCCCTTTTTGTGTCAATTTCTAGTAATAAACAATTCCTGTGAAAATGTCATCAAATACATATAAATAAAGTAACCATAATAATAACACCAGTAGCCATTTACTGAGGGTCTGCTATGCACCAGGCACTATTCTATCACTTTGCATACATTATTATCACTAAGTAAGCCTTATAACATCTGTGTTAGTTACAATCTTCCCGTTTTACAGATTAGGATCAAGAGTATTCAGATTAGTAAAAATACAATTTTACTTTATTGTGAAGATGATGGACTTTTGCTATAGGAATGTGTCACCTTAGAGAATTCTGCTTCTCAAACCTCAAACCAATATTGTGGCTAAGAAAAAAAATACTAGTTACTAAACAATTTTTAGATAACTTTTGTTATTATCCTACTGCTTTATTGATATTCAGTAATTTTAACTTTCTGAAGTGTGTTTTTTTTTTGTTTTGTTTCTAATGCCCTATTTAGGGACAAACATCTTTCCTACCCTTACTTATGAAGCTGAAAAATTAGCTTCTTTTCTTCAGTTGGGTCTGTGTCCTTCTCCAGTGTCACAGGTCACCTCACCTGGTCAGTCTGTGCCCTGATCAGTGATGATGGTTCAATTTTACCCAAGGACACAAATTATAAATGTACACATAGATAGAGCATAAGACTAAGAGCATAGTGTGGTTAAGGGACACGTAAAGCTAAAAATAATAATGATAATAATAAGACAAAGCCTCTCAATAAAAGTGAGCAAGGCATGAGTCCTAGTCACTGCTTTACCTAGCCTGAGAGAGTGTGTTTACTCCCATCCCCAGGTCCTCTCTAACAGTACTCTTCCCTCACTTTCCCCTCGAAAGCTTTTCTTCCCTCCTTTTGTTGGAATCATCAGACAAAGAGAAGTATGACCTAAACTCTGCATGTGGTCATTTTCTGAACACCGCTGAAAGTCTAACGCCCAGAAATGTGATATGAGTACTTATTACCAAGACCTTTCTCTGATGCCAGCTTCCCCAAATGCCCCCATATGTACCTGTGGCTTTGAGGAATGGTGACATAAACCAATGGAACAAGTGGACGTTTGTTTTGGAAAGAAAGGAATCCCTTGTCATTTTTCTAGGTCTCAAGCAGGAGGTGTTAACGTTAAAAACTTATATAAAATAAATTCTTATTGAGAAAGGCTTTTGCCTAAAGACACCCCCCTTTTTATTGTCTCTATAATTCAGTTCTCATCACCATGAGAGTACTCAGTGCCTTTCACCTACGTCACCCATCCGTCCCCCCTGCCTTTTTAATGCTCACTTATCATCCTGGCTTGCTTCTGCGTGATTGCCTGAATGTTTCAGGGCCGTTTTTCCTACTTAAATCAGTGGGAAGAACATCTTGCCTTGTGCTGAGACACCACAGCCTACAAGACGTTCTCCTGTGTCGTGTCCGGGTGGGTGAGGGGAAGGACTGAACAGAGGCGGCAAGCCCATCTTTGGGGAGGCTGGCAAGCTGACTCTGAAATGAACACAGCCTTAAGTTCAAATTTAAATTAAAGGGCTATGAAGGAGGAGCAGTGCCAAGCCATCTCTCTACGGCTGCAAAATTTGGACCTGCTGCAGATGCCATTTACTGAAAAGTGCATTTAGTGTCCTCCTCAAGCCATGCTTAACAACTACTGACAAGGCAGGATGGCCCTGGCACCTTGCCAAGCCCTGGCGCGGGCAGAGTCTTCGTCAGGACATCACTTTGCAGGGCAGGAAGCGTCAGGAGAACCGCTGACAGGAAGGGATGATGCCCCTGTCACATCTGTTCTTGAACAGGTTGAATACCACCAAGGAGGGCAGAAGAAATGCCTCAGAAAGAGACCGGAGCCCAACTTCAAATGCTGGAGCTGAGTCACCAGTGGCTGACCTACAGAAACAAAATAGAAACACTGGACCAACACTTGGCAGTGAGGAATAAATAAGGCTTTGTAAGTGAAGCATTTGGGACAATGGAGTCTGAGGCTTCCGCCCTCACTGACCTTCACCGCGTAGACAGCGCCTACACTCTCCTTGTATTTGTAACAAGCGAGCACCTCCGACGGGCATCCCACTCTTCAGGCTCCGATCTTTAGGGCGTCTGTGTGTGGCCCCCCCGGGTTTCCCCGATCTGGGAAACAGCAAATGCTGTTTGGAGCCCCACATTCTGGAATGAATGGAAGGAAGCATAAAAACATATATTATTAACATGTCCCAGAAAACTGCAGCTTAACAAACAATGTTAAGCACATGCTATGTCTTGATAGGTACTTGGGATATAATTTAACATAAATAAAAGCAGTCAGAAAATGTTAATGGTATGCCAAGCACCTCTCATCGTGTTCTACCTGTATTGGTTTAATCAATATTCAGAGCAACATTGAAGTTTTATTATTGTAAGCAATTTTATTAATTTTAAATTGTTAATTAATTTCATAAATTATTTCATATTTGTTATTACTATAAGGAAATTGAGAGAGGGACAACACACAGATTTCCCAGAGTTGCATTGTTCTGTATGGAGTTTTGTTCTCGGGCTCCAGGGCTCGGGCGATCAACTATGACAGAACACAGCTTCCTTGAGAGGCTTTCTGCCCATCTTGGCTTACTCTGGGTCCTCTTCTCTCTGGCACAATTAATTGTTACTGATCCATTTTTGCCTTGACAATTAATTTTTGAGGTTTTAGATTGGATCAGCTACTTCTATGTTTCAAATTGAACTTATGATATCTTTTTTTAATCACTAAAAGCTAAATACGTGCAGTGCTGGGGCACCTGGGTGGCTCAGTTGGTAGGGCGTCTGACTCTTGATTTCGGCTCAGGTCATGATCTCAGGGTGGTGGGATCAAGCCCTATGTTGTGCTCCACACTCAGCACAGAGTCGGCTTCTCCCTCTCCCTCTGCTCCTCCCCCCTCTCTTTCTCCCTCTCAAATAAATAAATAAGTAAATAACTAAATAAAATCTTTAAGTATGTGTAGTACAAAAATCATTTCTCTTTATTTCCATTATATTTCATATATAAAATATTACATCTTATGTAAGATATATGTGTCCACGCATCTGTACCATTTGTGCAGATGTAGTACATGAAATGAGCTTCCTAGGAAAAGCTTGTATAATATTATCAATGGATCAATTCCATGGTTATGGATGGAGAATTTAAAATATACCTCTTTAGTTTTTGATGATTGTCTAGCTGAGTTATATCTTAAAGAAACTTCATTACCCAGAAGCTCTTAGTCTAGGATACTTTTCAATGTCCAATTGCAAAGCTCAACCTCCTCCAGTTGACTTCTGATCTAGCTGCACCATCCGTGGCCAAAATGTGTTTGCAGGAACACCAAAATTTAGCTGATTAACTTTCTCACATAAACTTACAGATAAATTAGACTTTCACATTGAAGAGCACCCAAAATAGCTATGGGACAGTAGTAATAACTTCTCCTTCCACAGAGGCAGCTAGCAGTAAAAAATCTCCCTTGCTTTATGTAAAGTATCTAACGGGAGGATTTCCAAGCCCCACCTCTCAAAAAGCAATCTGTCTTGCCAAATTATAACTGCAGTCCTTTCATATGGAATTAACCTGCTACTGTTTCTGTACTCACCTTAGACCTGACTCTAGTGCATCACAGGGAGTCAACGGCAGGATGCAATTATTACAGCTCTGATGTTCTTCTGCAATAGTCCTGGACTGCTCTTCTCCCGTTTGTGTTCCTGCCTCTAGTATTCCACTCCAGCAGCAGCCTTCTCTCTCCACTTGTCTAGGATCAGTAAGTATATAGGAAGCCCTTTATTATGTCTTTGGTTTTCCCTATCCACTTTCTTTAATTTACTTTGAGCTCTGGGAGGGCTGGATTGCCTATGTCTTCCTTCTTGATCTCGCTCAGCATCTACCACTGTGTCTTATGCATATGAGACTCAACAGAAATTTAATATATGGATTAATGAATTACCAGTTGGAATATTTGTAAATATTAATGGTCATGACAAGCCAGAGGGTCCTTAAACCTCTCTTTTTCTATCACCTGTGTTAAGTGCATTCTTTCCCAGATTATTTTCAGAGCCCAGAGCACTTCCTTTAACACTTGCTTTTCTGAGTATGGGCTGTCTTAGAATTTACAAAGTGTGTTTCCAAGGGGCTTCAACGACCCCTTATCTATGAACAAAAAGGGGCTCTGCACCCAGAGGAAATGCTCCTCCTGACTACTAATCTGTTAACTCCTACTTCTTCTTGGTCTCCAGGCTTTGGCATCTCTGACTGTAGTATATCTGAAGCCTGGTTTCGCTTGAGATCCCTACACTTTGGACCTTATATATCTTAGAGCCTTATCTAAGACAACATTTTCTAGTAGAGAAAGTTTTCTTCAGTTTTTTCTTCTTTGTTCTCTAAAATACAAGCATGAGCATTAGCTCTTTTGAAAGAGATCAGCAGATATGTAGGTAAATAATTTTCAGTAGGAATTTGCATAAAGCTACTATCTAGGGATGTTAATATGACATATTGCTTAATTAGGGTAGTAAGCCTTTAGCAGTAAAAGCTCATCTCTACAATTACTTCTTTGAATCAAATATGCTCACATACAGTTCAAGGACTTTATCTAGCATGCCATTCCTGAAACATTAAAATGTGTTCATTTCATCTTTTATTATTAGTGTTTTGTATTAGTGTCCCAATGTACATATGCTTGCCTCCTAAGGAGAGGAATTTTTAATATAACATAACTTAAATGTAAACCACACACATGTAGCCCTTGTATTATTGCCCCCCTCTATTTTGAGAAAGAAATAAAAGATATTTTCCCTATATCATTTCCTATTTCCCATACTTGCTTTTCTACATTCCTCTCTTCGCTCCTATTTTCTCCCCACTTTGAGATAGCAATTTCTGTTGAAAGAATAGATTTTTCCAAGGAAAATGTGTTTAGTAGTTAGCACTATGTTTTGTGTTTAGTGCTGCCAGGACTGATTAAACGTTAAACTAAGTTTGGCTCTAGAGCATGAATTGGGTCAGGGTAGCGGGAAGTTTTCTCCCTATTAAAAAGCTTAATTTCCTTCTCCTTTCTTCTTCTTCCCAAAATTATAGGGATTCGGGAATTGCTAGGCTGTTCTAACAAGTGCTGAAGTTGATGACTAACTGGGGTCATCGATAGACTTCCAGGGTGCTAGAACTTCATTTAATAGACTGAAGGATGGGAAAGATGGGACATTTGACAAGGCCTATGACCCTTTTAATGTGATGAGCTGTATCAAAGGCACCATATAAAGTGGCATCCTCCCCAAAAGCCAAACGTATTGTGTGTGCCCTCGAAAAAAAATCCACACACCAAAGGGGGATAGTATGAAAACTCACTTGTTTCAATCTGTATTCTAGGTAGAGAGGAAAATATCTGGCATGTGATATTTTCATCCCAAGCAGCCAAACTCATGCATGTATGCAACCCATAAATACCGTATCTGTGGAACTCAGCAAATCCAAGAGCAGAGCTAAATGGGAAGAAGCCATTGCATACTGGTGATGCTGGCACTGAGATGGGACAAATACGCATACTCTCTGGAAGAGTATTATTAGATATTCTTTTTTTTAAATTTTTTATTGTTATGTGAATCACCATACATTACATCATTAGTTTTTGATGTAGTGTTCCATGATTCATTGTTTGTGCACAACACCCAGTGCTCCACGCAGAACGTGCCCTCTTTGATACCCATCACCAGGCTAACCCATCCCCCCACCCCCCTCCCCTCTAGAACCTTCAGTTTGTTTTTCACAGTCCATCATCTCTCAAGTTTCGTCTCCCCCTCCGACTTACTCCCCTTCATTCTTCCCCTCCTGCTCTCTTCTTCTTTTTTTTTTTCTTAACATATATTGCATTATTTGTTTCCGAGGTACAGATCTGTGATTCAACAGTCTTGCACAATTCACAGCGCTCACCATAGCGCATACCCTCCCCAGTGTCTATCGCCCAGGCACCCCAACCTTCTTCCCCACTCCAGCAAATCTCAGTTTCCTGAGATTAAGAATTCCTCATATCAGTGAGGTCATATGATAGATGTCCTACTCTGATTGACCTATTTCACTCAGCATAACGCCCTCCAGTTCCATCCACGTCATTGCAAATGACAAGATCTCATTCCTTTTGATGGCTGCATAATATTCGATTGTGTATATATACCACCTCTTCTTTATCCATTCGTCTGTCGATGGACATCTTGGCTCTTTCCACAGTTGGGCTATTGTGGACATTGCTGCTATAAACATCAGGGTGCATGTACCCCTTTGGATCCCTACATTTGTATCATTGGGGTAAATACCCATTAGTGCAATTGCTGGATCGTATGGTAGCTCTATTTTCAACTTTTTGAGGAACCTCCATACTGTTTTCCAGAGTGGCTGCACCAGCTTGCATTCCCACCAACAGTGTAGGAGGGTTCCCCTTTCTCCGCATCCCCGCCAACATCTGTCGTTTCCTGACTTGTTCATTTTAGCCATTCTGGCGGGTGTGACGTGGTAACTCATTGAGGTTTTGATTTGAATTTCCCGGATGCCGAGCGATGTTGAGCACTTTTTCATGTGTCTGTTGGCCATTTGGATGTCTTCTTTGGAAAAATGTCTGTACATGTCTTCTGCCCATTTCTTGATTAGATTATTTGTTCTTTGGGTGCTGAGTTTGACAAGTTCTTTATAGATTTTGGATACTAGCCCTTTATCTGATATGTCATTTGCAAATATCTTCACCCATTCTTTCGGTTGTCTTTTGGTTTTGTGGACTGTTTCTTTTGCTGTGCAAAAGCTTTTTATCTTGATGAAATCCCAGTAGTTCATTTTTGCCCTTGCTTCCCTTGCCTTTGGCGATGTTCCTAGGAAGAAGTTGCTGCGGCTGAGGTCGAAGAGGTTGCTGCCTGTGTTCTCCTTTAGGATTTTGATGGACTCCTGTCTCACGTTTAGGTCTTTCAACCATTTGGAGTCTATTTTTGTGTGTGGTGTAAGGAAATGGTCCAGTTTCATTCTTCTGCATGTGGCTGTCCAATTTTCCCAAAACCATTTGTTGAAGAGACTGTCTTTTTTCCATTGGACATTCTTTCCTGCTTTGTCAAAGATGAGTTGACCATAGAGTTGAGGGCCCATTTCTGGGCTCTTTATTCTGTTCCATTGATCTATGTGTCTGTTTTTGTGCCAGTACCATACTGTCTTAATGATAACAGCTTTGTAATAGAGCTGGAGTCAGAACTGTGATGCTGCCAGCTTTGCTTTTCGTTTTCAACATTACTCTGGCTATTTGGGGCCTTATCTGGTTCCATACAAATTTTAGGATTATTTGTTCCATTTCCTTGAGAAAAGTTGATAATATTTTGATGGGGCTTGCATTAAATGTGTAGATTGCTCTAGGTAGCATTGACATCTTCACAATATTTGTTCTTCCAATCCATGAGCATGGAACGTTTTTCCATTTCTTTGTGTCTTCCTCAATATCTTTCATGAGTATTTTAGCTTTCTGAGTACAAATCTTTGCCTCTTTGGTTAGATTTATTCCTAGGTATCTTAAGATTTTGGGTGCAATTGTAAACGGGATTGACTCCTTAAATTCTCTTTCTTCTGTCTTGTTGTTGGTGTATAGGAATGCCACTGACTTCTGTGCATTGATTTTATATTCTGCCACTTTAATGAATTCCTGCATAAGTTCTAGTGGTTTTGGAGTGGAGTCTTTTTGGTTTTCCACATAAAGTATCATATCATCTGCAAACCCTGAGAGTCTGACTTCTTCTTTGCCAATTTGGATGCCTTGGATTTCTTTTTGTTGTCTGATTGGTGTGGCTAGGAAATCTAATACTATGTTGAATAGCAGTGGTGAGAGTGGACATCCCTGCTGCGTTCCTGACCTTAGGGTTTTTTTTTTCCCCCCATTGAGAATGATATTTGCTGTAGGTTTTTCATAGTTGGGTTTTATGATATTGAGGTATATACCCTCTATCCCTATACTCTGAAGAGTTTTGATCAAGAAAGGATGCTGTACTTTCTCAAATGCTTTTTCTGCATCTACTGAGAGGATCATATGATTCTTGTTCTTTCTTTTGTTAATATACTGTATCACGTTGATTGATTTGTGGATGTTGAACCAACCTTGTAGCCCAGGGATAAATCCCACTTGGTCGTGGTGAATAATCCTTTTAATGTACTCTTGGATCCTATTGGCTAGTATTTTGTTGAGAATTTTTGCATCCATGTTCATCAGGGATATTGGTCTGTAATTCTTTTTGATAGGGTCTTTGCCTCGTTGTGGGATCAAGGTAATGGTGGCCTCATAAAACGAGTTTGGAAGTTCTCCTTCCATTTCTATTTTTTGGAACGGTTTCACAAGAATAGGTATTAATTTTTCTTTAAATTTTGGTAGAATTCCCCTGGGAATGCATCTGGCCCTGGGCTTTTGTTTGTTGGGAGATTTTTGATGACTGCTTCAATTTCCTTAGTGGTTATAGGTCCTTTCAGGTTTTCTATTTCTTCCTGGTTCAGTTTTGGTAGTTGATACATCTCTAGGAATACATCCATTTCTTCCAGGTTATCTAATTTGCTGGCATAGAGTTGCTCATAATATGTTCTTATAATTGTTTGCATTTCTTTGGTGTTTGTTGTGATCTCTCCTCTTTCATTCATGACTTTGTTGATTTGGGTCATTTCTCTTTTCTTTTTGATAAGTCTGGCCAGGGGTTTATCAATCTTGTTAATTCTTTCACAGAACAAGCTCCTAGTTTCTTTCATCTGTTCTACTGTTCTTTTGGTTTCTATTTCATTGATTTCTGCTCTGATCTTTATTATTTCTCTTCTCCTGCTGGGTTTAGGCTTTATTTGCTATTTTTTCTCAAATCCTTTAGTTGTAGGGTTAGGTTGTGTATTTGAGAACTTTCTTGTTTCTTGAGAAAGGCTTGTATCGCTATACACTTTCCTCGTAGGACTGCCTTTGCTGCATCCCAAAGATTTTGAACAGTTGTGTTTTCATTTTCATTGGTTTCCATGAATTTTTTAAATTCTTCTTTAATTTCCTGGTTGACCCATTCATTCTTTAGTAGGATGCTCTTTAGTCTCCATGTATTTGAGTTCTTTCCAACTTTCCTCTTGTGATTGAATTCTAGTTTCAAAGCACTGTGGTCTGAAAATATGCAGGGAATGATCCCAGTCATTTGCTACTGGTTGATACCTGATTTGTGACCTAGGATGTGATCTATTCTGGAGAATGTTCCATGGCACTAGAGAAGAATATGTATTCTGTTGCATTGGGATGGAATGTTCTGAATATGTCTGTGAAGTCTATTTGGCCCAGTGTGTCATTTAACGTCCTTATTTCCTTGTTGATCTTTTGCTTAGATGATCTGTCCATTTCAGTGAGTCCCGCACTATTATTGTATTATTGTATTGTATTGTATTGTTGTCAATGTGTTCCCTTGCTTTTGTTATCAATTGCCTTATATAATTGGCTGCTCCCATGTTAGGGTCATAGATATTTACAATTGTTAGATCTTCTTGTTGGATAGGCCCTTTAAGTAGGATAGAGTGTCCTTCCTCGTCTCTTATTAGAGTCTTTGGTTTAAAATCTAATTTGTCTGATATAAGGATTGCCACCCCAGCTTTCTTTTGGTTTCCAATAGCATGGTAAATGGTTTTCCACTCCTTCACTTTCAATGTGGGCGTGTCTTTGGGTCTAAAATGAGTCTCTTGCAGACAGCATATTGATGGGTCTTGTTTTTTAATCCAATCTGATAGCCTCTGTCTTTTGATTGGGGCATTTAGCCTATTTACATTCAAGGTAACTATTGAAAGATATGAATTTAATGCCATTGTATTGCCTGTAATGTGACTGTTACTGTATATTTTCTTGTTCCTTTCTGGTCTATGTTGTTTTTAGGCTCTCTTTTGCTTAGAGGACCCCTCTCAATATTTCTTGTAGGGCTGGTTTCGTGTTTGCAAATTCCTTTAGTTTTTGTTTGTCCTGGAAGCTTTTTATCTCTCCTTCTATTTTCAATGACAGCTTAGCTGGATATAGTATTCTTGGCTGCATATTTTTCTCGTTTAGTGCTCTGAAGATATCATGCCAGTCCTTTCTGGCCTGCCAGGTCTCTGTGGATAGGTCTGTTGCCAATGTAATGTTTCTACCATTACAGGTTACATATCTCCTCTCCCAAGCTGCTTTCAAATTTTCTCTTTGTGTCTGAGACTCGTAAGTTTTACTATTAGATATCGGGGTGTTTACCTATTTTTATTGATTTTGAGAGGGGTTCTCTGTGCCTCCTAGATTTTGATGCCTGTTTCCTTCCCCAAATTAGGGAAGTTCTCTGCTATAATTTGCTCCAATATACCTTTTGCTCCTCTCTCTCTTCTTCACCTGGGATCCCAATTATTCTAATGTTTCATCTTATGGTATCACTTATCTCTTGAATTCTGCCCTCGTGATCCAGTAGTTGTTTATATCTCTTTTGCTCAGCTTCTTTATTTTTACATCATTTGGTCTTCTATATCACTGATTCTCTCTTCTGCCTCATTTATCCTAGCCGTTAGCGCCCCATTTTTGATTGCACCTCATGAATAGCCTTTTTGATTTCAACTTGGCTAGATTTTAGTTCTTTTATTTCTCTAGGAAGCATTTCTCTAATAACTTCCAGGCTTTTTTCAAGCCCAGATAGTATCTTTAAAGTCAAGATTCTGAACTCTAGGCCTGACATCGTACTAATGTCTTTATTGAGTAGGTCCCTGGCAGTTGGTATTACCTCTTGTTCTTTTTACTGAGGTGATATTTTCCGTCTTGTCATTTTGTCCAGAGGAGAATAGATGAATGAGAGTACAAAATGTTAACAGGGTAACAATATCCCAAGAAAATATACTCTAAACAAATCAGAAAAGACCTGAAGCCAGGGGAAAAGAAAGGGAAAGAAAGAAAAAAGAAAAAGAAAATGATAAAAACAAACAAAAACAGAACAAAACAAAAAAAATAACAGAATATGATCAAATATGATCCGGCTGGTGCATAAATCAGTGCCACACACTAGATTTTGGGTGTATTTTGGTCTGTTAAAAGAAAGTTCCTCCCAAAATTTTAAAGAAAGAAAAACTTATATATGTACAAAAATAAGGGTTGATATGATGAATGGGTGGAATATGTCTGTAAAGATGTAACGTATAAAAAATTTTATAAAAGGAATTGATAAGAAATTGGTTGAAAAAAGAAAGAAGAGATTTAAAAAAAAAAAGAAAAAGAAAGGGAGAGATTGTGATCAGGCAGGAGACTAGAACAAAGCCATACACTAGAGATTTAGGGTATGTTTTGATCTGTTAGAAGAAACTGCATCTCAAACTTTTAAAGAGAGGAGAACTTATATATATATGCCAAAAATAAGGGTAACTAGTATGAAGGGCTAGAATATGATTCTGAAAATGAAAAATAAAAATGTTTTTTAATAAAAGGTACTGATAAGCTGTTGGTTGAAAAAGGGAGAAGGAAAAATTCAAAAAAAAAAGACAGAAAAAAATGAACTTGAAAGACTAAAGAATCATGGTATAAAAGCCATGAATTCTATGTGCAATATTCCCCTACCGCTGGAGTTCTGCCATTCTCATTGATCGGTAAACTTGGTCTTGGCTGGTTGTTCTTCCTAATCTTCTGGGGGAGGGGCCTGTTGCCGTGGTTCCCAAATGTCTTTGCCGGAGGCAGAATTGCCCCACCCTTGCTGGGTTTGGGCTAAGTAATCTGCTTGTATTTGGTCTTGTGAGCTTTTGTTCCCCGCAAGCTCTCGGTACAGCTTTGGAGGACGAGAGTAAAAATGGTGGCCTCCCAATCTCTGCCTGGAGGAGCTGAGAACTTGGGGCCCTGCTCCTCAGTGTGCCCCCAGAGAAAAGCAGTCAATCACTCCTGACTCCCCGGTCTCCGGTCACACTCCGTGCTCACCCGGCCTGTGACCGAGCATTTCTATCTCTGGTACCCGACTCAGTGTGGAGTCTCCAAACCCAGCAGATCCCTGTGGTGCGCTCCTGCGCCGCTCCTCCCAGGGGAGGATGGTGAGTCTCCCCGGATCTGCTGCTTGTTGATCCCTGCTGGAGGAGCAGTGGCCCAACTGTGCCGCAGATCACGGTGTATGGCAACTCCAAGCTGAGAGCCCACTCCTCGGCTCTGTCTCTGCAGCCGGCTTCCCCATTCCGATACCTGGGAGCTCTGCAGCACTCAGGCACCCCTGGTCTTTCTGTGACCCCCAGGGTCCTGAGACCACACTGTCCCGCGAGGGTTCCACCCCCTGCTTAGCCACTGGAGTGACGTCCCTCAGCGGAGCCGATTTCTAAAAGTTCCGATTTTGTGCTCCGCGGCTCTAGCACTTGCCAGAAGCAGCCGACGGAGGCCCCCCCTCCCCCGCCGTCTATCCTCCCGAATATCGCCTCGGATTCACTTCTCCGCACGTCCTACCTTCCAGAGAGTGGTCGCTTTTCTGTTCAGAGAGTTGTTGCTATTCTTTTCTTCGGTCTCCTGTTGAGTTCGTAGGTGTTCAGAATGGTTTGATCCCTATCCAGCTCAATTCCTGAGACCAGAAGAAATCCAGGTCTCCTACTCCTCCGCCATCTTTCTCTGCCTCCCTCCATTCTTAGATATTCTTAAAGCAGACACCAAGCATGCCCCCAAATGAAATGTCCAGAGATATGAGCTCAGAATAACAGTAAATCACAAAATATGTGACCAAAGGAAACACTGACTGTGTCAGTGTCACCCATAAAAAGCAGGATCAAACATGCATGTAATACACTTTGCAATTAATGGGTAAATAATAAAAATGAATGTGTTTAAATACATATTAAATATTTAAACTTATTTTATTTTTACAGAATTTATTTTTGAAAGTAACAATAGTAAGTTTGGGGATACTGCCGCTGTGAACTAAATATTTGTCTCCTTGAAATTTAAATGTTGAAGCCCTAAACTCCAACGTGTTGGTGTTCAAGGATATGGCTTTTGGGAGGTGATAAGAGTTAGATGAGATCATGGGGACAGGGCCTTAGTCTGATGGGATTCGTACTGTTACAAGGAAAAACAGCAGAGAGCTTCTTCTTTGTCTCTGCACCATGTGAGGACATGGCAAGAAGGCAACTGTCAGCCAGCGAGGAAGAGGGCTGTCACCAGACCTTGACCACACTGGCTCCTTGATCTTGGGCTTCAGCCAACTGTCTGTTGGTCAAGCCATGTAGCCTGTTGTATTTTGTTACAGCAGCCCATGGAGACTAATACAGCTACAAAGACTGATTCTTTCCAAAGAGGATTTGTGTTTATTTTTATAAAATAAACAAACATAATTTGTTTTAAAAAAATAATAAAATAATTTGTTTAAAAAAACACAGCCTAGCAAATAAATAAAAATTGGCAACAATTTTTACTTTCTTATTTTCTGGCCCATTTTTGCTGTATATAAACATCCTAGGCCCAACTCCCCATATTTTGACAATCACAGGCTTTATCTTCTGACCTCAGCAGAGCTCTTAAGGTAACAAACCCTTAATGAGATCATCATTTTTCATTTCCCCATGTAGCGAGATCCCCAGCACAAGGCCTCCACCTCTGGTTTCTAACAACCTCTGTATTTTAGTCCCTAAAGATTGCCTTTGCTTTCTTAGGAGCTCAGTAACATATTTTAAATAATTATTCATTCATTCACTTATCACATAATCACACATTTAACCAATATTTAAATATTTAAAGTCCAAACTATGTCATGGACACTTAGTGTATATCAGCTGACTACCACACACCACCACCGCCACAAAGATGCCCCCCACCCCAGCCCACCCCGCCATCTTGTGTTTATACATTATTTTATGTTATAGTTCAGAGAGATGTGCAATATAGAATAACCTTAGCAATTAGCATGTGAATTTTCAAACATACTAGAAGGTGAAATGCAGCATAAGAAAATTATACTGGGCATGTTGTAATTTTAGTAATTTGAGTTGATCATAATAGATCTCATTAGGAAGATGACATTTGAACAGAGACCAATGAGAGGCAAGGGAGTTACCATGCTTGTATCTGGGAGAAGGGCACAGCCAGCAAAGCAAATGTCCTTGCAAGGGCCCTCAGGCAGGAGCATGCCTAGAATGTCCAAAGAACACTATCAAGGCCAGTGTGTCTGGAGGCTGAGCAGAATGAGCAAAAGGACAGCCACGAGGAATAAGATCAGAGAAAAGTAGCAGGGATAGGTACAGGAAAGAGAGTTATCAGGGCTGGGTAGAAGAATCAAGTACGTGTTTTTGTTTGTTTGTTTGTTGTTGTTTTGTCCATTGCTAGGAATTTCAGGTTGCTTCTAGGTGGAAGTCTCACTGGCTCTGTGATCATGATTGTTGCTCTAAAACATTTCTCCCGTTTTTCAAGAAAGCATCTCGTTTATGATCCATAGTCTGGTAAATATTAATTCATGACAATACTGTTCTGTTACATTTAAGAGGGTGATATCCGGATAGGTTAAGTAACTTGGCTACCACATCTCGTTAGGACCGGAGTGAGCACAGTGATCTTTCCATGCTAACATAATACGTCTTTACAATTACATTTTCATTCTGTGGGAAAGGATAGGACTGTAGTGTCAGCAGAGATAAGTAACTGACATAGAGAAAATGAATATATTGGAAACTGAGAAGACTTTCTGGCATTTCTATTTTCCTGGAGCCATAGAGAGTAAATCTTTTCTCTTAAAGATATAACAGATTTTTCATTATATGCTCTCATCATTTTCTATGTTTCTTAAGGTTGCATGATTTAAATAATATTCTCATTCTCCTCTACACTCTCACCATTAATGGATCTTTTCTGTGATATAAAACGAACTGCTTTGTGCAACAGTTTACATGATTTCCTCATCCAACCACAAGTACTGTGAGAGCATTAATGGTACCTTGTTGCTATGGACTGAATATTTGTATTCCCCCGACATTCTTATGTTGAAACCCTAATTCCCAATAAGATCGTGAGGTGAGGCCTTGGGAGGTAATTAGGTTTAGATATGGACTTGAGGGTGGAGTCCTCATGATGAGATTAGTGCCCTTATAAGAAGAGAAAGAAACCAGAGACCCCTATCCCCAGACATGAGAATGCAGCAAGAAGCCACCCATTTGCAAGCCAAAAAGAGAGTTTTCACCAGAACTCCACCATGCTGGCACTCTGGTCTTGGACTTTCCAGCTTCTAGAACTATAAGAAATAAATGTCTATTGTTGAAGCCACTCATTCTATTCGATTTTTTGAGGGGGCAAATATTAACTATCGTTTTCCTGTACTTCATGCTGTGTCTGGCTCAAAGTATCTACTCAATACTCTGTGTTTAATGAATGGTGCTGTATTGAAACCAAATCATAATTATAATACTTGATGGATCTGGGGAGGGAGTTCAATGAAATGAAAGGAGGTAGTTGCATTGAGGATATGTTTCCTTTTCTTTGGCTTTATGTCATTCTGAATACCAAAATTTAGATATAACTGAATGAAAACCACTAAAGATGGAAAATCTTCAAAACAAGGGCTCCTGGTTGGCTCAGTCATTGGGCTTCTGCTTTCGGCTCAGGTCGTGATCCCAGATTGAGCCCCGCATTGGGGTCCCTGCTCAGCGGGAAGCCTGCTTCTCCCTCTCCCACTCCCCCTGCTTGTGTTCCCTCTCTCGCTGTCTCTCTCTCTCTCTCTCTCTCTGTCAAAATAAATAGATAAAAATCTTAAAAAAAAAGAAAAGAAAATCTTCAAAACAAGTATATTTTGGGTGATTACTTTTCTTCTAAGATAGAATTTGCATTTATTTTGTAAGTTTTTTTTTTTAAGATTTTATTTATTTATTTGACAGAGACAGTGAGAGAGGGAACACAAGCAGGGGGAGTGTGAGAGGGAGAAGCAGCTTCCTGCGGAGCAGGGAGCCCGATGCGGGGCTCGATCCCAGGGCCCTGGGACCATGACCTGAGCCGAAGGCAGACACTTAACGACTGAGCCACCCAGGTGCCCGCCCCTATTTTGTAAGTTTTTTATGTGATTTAATTTTTTTACAAAAGATTAACAGAATTTATACCAAAGTTACTAAATTATGCCAATATTTATAAAACAATCTAATGAATGATAATCTTTGAATGAAAAGGTTAAGACAAAGTAACATCCATTCATATATTCAAATAGCAAAAATATCTGTAAAAAATAAAATTTTCTCAAAGTAAAAACTTTACTAGAAAGCTTATAAATGGACACTTAAAAAATAAAATGTACTCATTATTTTCTTCTAGATGTTTTATAAGTTATTTTGAAAAGGATAGATACCTTTTATTCTCCCCCCAAAGATTTATATAATGTAATGGAATTTTGTTGAAAGAAAATGACATCCTATACTTACTTACTTTAATCACCACACTATCAGGCTATTTCTAGGTCTCCTATAGTATTACATGGCTAGAGAGAGAGACATTCTTTTTTTAATGACATATGATTATGGCAATCACATCACCACTGTTTTGGGGACAATCATATTGTTAAGTATCTTGTCCTATAGTCACTATAAATAAGTGTCCTCTCATTAGACTGACAGTTTAACGTAGGGTCAGACAATATGATAAAATCTTTGATATAAAGAAGACAAATAATCCTAACTCCAGTGGTATCCATTTTGGAATATCACCAAAGAACTCAAAATTAACTTGTCTTCTCTCTCTGGCAACCCCCCCCCCCCATTAATAGAGTTATTTTCAAAGCTGGAAGTTTCCCTGAGAAATTGAAGTGTTGGGTTAAAATGATTCCCTGAACATGTTTTGCAGAACCTTTTAAAATCAAGAAATAATAAAATTCTCACATTTTGTTACATGGAACTTGAGGTTTCCTTAAAAATCAGGCATGCTGGATGCTTATGATTTAGATTTCGCTTGCAAAAATTGTTCTGGACATTTTGAATATTTTTTTTCTTAAAGATTTTATTTATTTATTTGAGGGAGAGAGAATGAGAGATAGAGAGCATGAAAGGGAAGAGGGTCAGAGGGAGAAGCAGACTCCCCGCTGAGCAGGGAGCCCGATGCGGGACTCGATCCCGGGACTCCAGGATCATGACCTGAGCCGAAGGCAGTCGCTTAACCAACGGAGCCACCCAGACGCCCCATTTTGAATATTTTAAAAGAGAAATAAAACAAATCACCAATAGGTATCTATTTATTTGTTTTTCAGAAAGTAGCATCAATGTTCTCCTTTCCTATCACTGAGCACAATACAAATAGACTTTTTTAAAATGCTTCGCTAATTATGAAAATTTTAGCATTGTACTAGCTTAGCTTTTCTTCCTCTTTCTCTATTTTCTTTCTGACCTGATATGTGATAGCATGTTTTTTAGCACAAATTCTGAGTACTAAAAAATTCAGGATTTTTCTAACTAATGTGTAGTTGTGATTCAATTTCCCAAATCTCAAATTGTTGTATCTGTGGAGAGTTTAGCCAAGCGACCCTATATCATTGCTGTTGCCGTGTCCATTTTGTCTGGCCAAGCAGCTTGTAGGGACCTTAAACTTACATGGGTTCCCCTGTGCAAGAGCATGCCCTGGAGAGCAACCACAGTCCCATGCAAATATAAGCTCCTGCTAGGACTTCCCAACAGCCCTTGAGATCAGAAGTTGTCTCCCCACTTCCCAGCACCTGTATGCCTTAGATGCCCCTTAAGTAAGACCCCCATAGGGCTTGCAAAACCCCACCCTTTGGGTTTGAATTGACCAATCTGGCCCACACTCCACCCACAAACCCTAATAAAAGCATGTGCCCAGGTCCTACAGTCTCTCTGCACTTTGCTTTGACCTGTATGGCCCCTCAAGGTATTTTCTCCAGGACCTGTGAGTAATAAACTACTCCATTTCAATTTTTCTTGTCTTTTGTTGAACTGAGACTTACCATCCAGCACCCATCTGGCCCCACCCAACAAATTCCAATATGACAAAGTCATGACACCATCAAAACAATTTCGGGGGGTGCCTGGGTGGCTCAGTCGGTTAAGCGTCTGCCTTCGGCTCAGGTCATGTTTCCAGGATCCTGGGATCGAGTCCCCACATTGGGCTCCCTGCTCAATAGAGAGAGTGCTTCTCTCTCTCCCTCTGCCTGCCGCTTTGCCTGCTTGTGCTCTCTCGCTCTGTCAAATAAATAAATAAAAATCTTTAAAAAAAAATCAGTATATGCATTGATTAACATTACAATAAATAGATGTTAAAATTGAGCTTATTAATACATATCAGTAAGTATCTTTACAATCTAGTTATTATGTTGAGAAGACTCAATGCGGGGAGTAAGTATTCACCCCCTTCTCTCTCCTACTGCAGGCAGAGTGCAGTTCCTCAACCTTTGATATTGACTGGACCATATAAATTTGCTTTGGCCAACAGAGTTTTAGTAGCCATTATATAGGCAGAGGCTTCAATGCACCTATTATATATGGCTCAATGGTAAAGCTCTGGCAAGTGATCAGGAAAACTTCCCTGGGGTAGCTGCTACCTTTCCAACCTGAGTCTCAGCATAAAAATAGGTCAAGCAAACCTGCACCCAACCTCAATCTAGAGCCATCCCTGAGGAACTGCAGACTCCCTCCCTGGTGTAGGACCACCCCAGGTGACCCCACTCTCACGTGAGGGAGACAAAGAGCTTATTGTCATATGCCACTGAGCTTTGGTTTGTTACTTAGCAAGTTTGGGTCAATAGCTGAGTGAAAACACTTGTGAGTAAAGTTTTGACAACTACCACAATAGAGCAAATAACTTTAAAACAATTTTTTTGTAAAAGCCATGGGAAGGAAGGAAGGGAGAAAGAAAAGGGAGGAGGGAGAGGCAGTAGAATAAGAAAAGAAGAGAGCATTTTTTTATACTTATATAAAATACAAAAAATAAGAAAATATCTGATTGACCCTTTCAAATATAATCATAAGGGAAATGCTAAAATTGGGCTGGCTTGGAGAATTAAACTTTAAAAAATTCTTGGAAATTTAACAGAAGTTTTAATAGTTCG
Source organism: Callorhinus ursinus (assembly GCF_003265705.2). Classification (NCBI taxonomy): domain Eukaryota; kingdom Metazoa; phylum Chordata; class Mammalia; order Carnivora; family Otariidae; genus Callorhinus; species Callorhinus ursinus. Next base: position 11,011,764 of record NW_027397073.1, on the reverse strand, counting down.
GTAGTAAATTTATGAGAAAAAAATGGAAGTGACCTTTTGTCTTTTTTGAGGTCTTTGTTATCATAAGCACCCTAGTGTGCCGATGGGGTAGAAAAATCCGATGGTTCAGAGATTTTCTTTTAGTGCTTATAAAATTAACCTAAGGCATCACTTTCTTTGTTTATGCTGTTATGTTATTACCTTGTTATGTGTTTAGGCCCTGACTTTTATCACCTTAGTATGCTAATGATTCCTTCACTGGGGATCCATAAAAAATATATGAATTTCTTTCCCATTAACTACTAGGCTTCCCAGATTTTTCTGGTTTTCTGAATTATTAATAACACCCGCCTCTGCTAACAGTCTTGCCTTCACCACCACACATTCATGAAGCGCATGCCAGCTTCTATCACTGTTAGTTGCTGTACAAAATGAGGGAAACACACTTAACCCCTGCAGTCCACAAAAAGTCAATCTTGTAAAGAGAACTATGAGTGACATGATTAAAAGGAAAAGCCTTTTTTTTAACTTGTAAAGAATAAAATAATTTTTCTATGCAAAAGGAAGGAAATTGATTTTTATGTGGCAGTGGAAGAAAGAAAGCTTGAAAGAAGCTTCATGAAACCTAAGGAATATGTTCAGAAAGGTTTGGAGGAAAATATTTTGGAGCTAGAAGATAGGGAGTCACTTGACAAAAGTACCAGAAGGTATGCATGGAGACTCTAGTAGTATGCGGGGAATATGCATTTATATCAATCAACCATTATTTATTCAGTTCATAATAGAATGACAGGTTTGGGATATTTGGCTCTCAAATTATTACCCTTGGAAGATAAAGTAGAAATTTTCACCGTTTATACCTATGCACATGCAATCAAACAAAACAAGCATTCTTCCTTTTGCCTCAGAATATTCTGTAGGGTGATGGGGAAAACCACAAGAAAAAGCCTTGATCCCATTTCATATTCTCTCAGGTACCATCAAAGGAGAACAGTTAGAACAGTTTTGACAGATAATGAAAGTGGTGACAAAACTTAACAGTTTACTAAAAGATTTGAGATGACCTCAGAGAAAATTTACAGATTTGTCTGCCCATGAAAACTGGGAAAATGAAGGTCCTGGAGTAAGTTGGCCTGTGTCGAGTTGCTTCTGCCACTGTTCATCCTCTTGGACAACTTCTCACTGATCGAAGGCGCGTGGTTCCTGGCTTTGTGTGTTCAATGCTGTTCTCTTTGCTTTGGGAACGAGCACCGGGCTGCAAGATCCTGTTTAATTTGAGTTGAATTTCATCCTTGGTATTTCTAACTTTTGGAAATCTGACATAAAATCTCAGCTTTCCAGAGAGGAATAAAACATAATATTTCATGCACTTACTTGAGCCAGCATTAAAGGAAGCTGAAGCCATGAATGTGTCATGATGCAATTTAGTGAGAATTTATCTTTGTGGGGAATTGTTCAATTACAAGTGAAATGAGATTGGAAATAATCTTTTCTTCTATAAACCTTACACCTCAAAGACAATACATCTGTTTAATATGTTCTATTTATAAAATTCTGATCTCTACCTACCAGATTGAACTCAACAGCTGTCCTATGTGGTATTATTGACACCTTCCCCCAAAGCTGGAAAATCACAGTGAACGAATCTCACTCATTTGCTGTGATTTGTTGTACTCAAAATATACCGATAGCTGTTAGTATACTTTATGGCTGAAAACTTTAAACATTTGAGATTTAGTTATTTTACATTTCGATTTGACCCACAAAAACCTTTTATTTTCTCCTGTAATCCCCAAATGCCGGCAAACATACAGACACATATATAAATATAAATATCCTTATTTGGGGGAATATCAGTATTATAAGTGTTTTTATAAATTATTCTACCATCGCAGTGATTGCCCTTATAAGTTTGCCACTTTAGTTGAAAAACAAAAAAACAAAATGGAAAATAAGAAGTCATGTGAAAAATCTTTGTAACTATGCGATGTCAGTAGTATTGTCTCTATGCTCAAAACCTCCTGTAAGACCTGTGAAAGGAACCAGGGAACTTGTACTCTACTTTGTTACCCTTTCTTCTATTATTTCCCAGCATCTTTGTATCAGCAAATCGGGCCCCATGGTCGGTCCTGCACCCTGCAGATGCCCCCACTTTAGTGTCTTGCTGAGTTGGCATTAATCTCATTTGTCGGGTTTCCACTTCTTAAAGGCATACGGATTTTTTTTATGTTCTCACCAACCAGCCCAGGAAGGAATGTTTTGTAAACACTTTGCTCTCCAACTGAACGGAATTTTGTCCTTATTGGAAGTCTCAAGCTTTCTGTGTATCTCTTTATATTTATTTATGTATTCCTTTGGTTACTTTGTTTGTACATACTGATCTTTATGTAACAGTTACATGTGTACTTGTACAATGGATTAGGTTATAAGTTTTTAAATTTGAAACTGATTCATTATCCATTACAAAACTTTTTCTGAATTAATCACAAAGAAATCGTAATTTATGCTAGTTATTACTTAAGTAGGAATAACTATTCTAGTTATTGGAATTGTTGATAAGGGTATTGCTTAGCTCTGTGGAATTATTATATTATGTCATTTCTAGTAAAATATTAAATGCTAGCTATTTCTTTACTCCAATCTCTTAACAATATCATGTTGTCATCAAAATTATTTTATTATCTTAGGTACCCTATATTTGTATTAATTTGGGAGAACACATTTTTCCTTAGAGGGAAAATATTATCGAGCACATACCAATAGACAAATTACTGGGATTACTAAACATTTTTAATGAGGCAATTTGCTTGCCTGTGCCTGATTCTGGAAGTCTAAATGTTCTTAGATTGTTCAGTTTCACTTTGGTACCATTTTAAACCCTAGGAGCTGTTGTACAATGGAAAGTTCTCTTTGGGAGGACTCCAGTTTAGCAATTTTCTTCCATTCACTACAGAAGAAGGACAGATAATTTGGAAGGTAGATAGTCAGCTTTGTGTGAGACAGAGAATTAATGACTGCACCTAAATCTTCCTTTCACTTACTATTATAATTTCAATGAAATGGGGAATAGTTAGAAGTGTATTAATGTGAACAGAGGTAAAAAAAAATGCTTTTTCAGTTGTTGCCTTTCACAACAATAAAAAGGGATTACCTGACGATACATGCTCCTAGTCATGGCAAGCAGACAAACGTATTACTTAAAAAATGTACAATTTACACTTAACATGAATGTATTTCTTTGTTAACTTTTCTGGGTAAATAGTTTCATTTATTTTGTACCTCTGTAGAGTTAAAAATAATTTTGTCATTAATATTTTCAGAGCCAATATCAAGCACGTAAAATTCCCAACTAGGAATTTGTACTTTGCTTTCTCTTAAACTCTAACATCTTCAGCGTAGGTCTTAGGTGTCAGCCACAGGTGTTGTGAACATCAGGTGCTTCTAAGTATTTTAGACTGAATTAGACATCAGTTTTGCCCTCTAGGAGCTAACGAATACACTGTCAGCACCCAGTGTTCAATTATAAATTGTAAACGATTGAACTGAAAAGGCTGGGGAAAATCATGAGTTTTGTGGATCTCACAGATCGGAATAGAGAATATACATAGCATTTGGAAAGCCATTCTGAATGAAAGATGACTGGAAATTCCAGAAAAAAGCTAGGCAACGATGTACATGTATTCTGATCACACATTTTAGTTGCAGGTATCAGGCACCAAGTGGACAATTACTGAATGGGAAACCCAACTTTGCCTCATTTCAGTCTTGGGCTGTCCCAGGAGCTTACTTGTTTTGAGGCTTTATGGAGGAAGCAGGTTGCAAAATAGATATTGATGGTCCTGTTAAATGTTAACATACTTCATGAATATTCATGACTTGCCTTTTTATTCTTATCTCTACAAATCACAGGTAAAGCCGTCCATTAACAAATACACGTGTTCCCAGATTATCAGGAAGGACTGGGAGACTGAGTCTAGATGAAGCCTCCACGCTTGCAGGCACAAAAAGCTCAGTGCCTGTTTGCTTTCAGCTGCTCCCATCCCTGGTTTTGGTACATTATTTAATAATTACTCTTTCTATTTATTACCTGAGTTTATTGTTTTTGTTTTAACCATGTAATCAAAATTGCCTTTCCTTGTATATGTAGGGAATCTGAGCAGTCCTGAAACCAAGCAACGTCTAAGTGACCAATGATTTCTAGGAATGAGAAATTCCTCCACTGCATACATTTCAAGGGAATTCTGAGACTCAAATGAACATCCTTTGTTAAATGGAAAATAAGCATCAGGTATTTTTATTCTCTGAATATCCAAATAAGTACTCTGAAAAAAAAAAAAGTGGAAACAAGAATGAATATTTCCAAAGGTTCTTGCAAAAGAAACAAGCTTGTAAATTTAATGAACATCATTATAATTCATATGAGCCTTAAAAAAACAAGATTTGATTGTGCAAGATTGAGCACATGTTTACTTAAAACTTCTTTGCCCATTATGTTCATGATACCTAAACCCTTTTAAAGATCTTTTGGTTACTTGTTTCATTCTTGAGAAGTCTTAGATCAGTACATTTTCTGTTAGAAGTCTTCACTAATTCACCATATAATTCCATTTCCATTCTCTTTATAGGATTAACTGTTTCTAGCCAAGCAATCATCCCTGTAATCTCATTTCTTCCACGTTCCTTCTTGCTCCCAAATGCGAAATATCTCTTCCCTCACTCTAGTCACTTCCTGCTTCTTGGAGTTCCTTTCTGGCAACCAAAGAGCAATGGCTGACTTCATTCAATACAAGCTCTTTCAGTTGGAAACGTCAACATTTTCTTAATTCACTTCACACATTTATTCTTTTACACTGCTAAGCACGTATTGGTTTCTATTTTTTTCAATTTTTTTATATTGGAGATCTGAACATGAAATAAAACAAAATTTGAGATTATATGAAAAATAATTACCTCAAAGATGTCTCCAGAGACAATAGAAGGAAGACTTTCATTCATTTTTTTGGCAACTGTGTTTTGTTTTGTTTGTTTGCCTGTTTTAATTTGTGGAGTAAAAAGTAGTTTCCAAGAAAAGGGAAACTAATTCTTAATATTCAAAGGAATTTTCTTCTAAGTTAAAGGAAGATGGATAATTATATAAGCATTCTATATCAATACAATAACGATTATATAAGGATTTCAAAGAAACAGTAATTAGATATGTTAAATTCTCTGACTCTGAGTCTTCAGATACAGTTTTAATTCTTCACTGTTTGGGTTTCCTCTTGAATAGAGACTATTGAAAGAATTGGGGGAAAAGATACCTATTTATTTTCATTTCTAAGCACTGGAAAATCACACATTGTACATGAAGCTTCTCTTGTAGCTATGATGGAAGTGAAAGATTAACACTGGTGTGCCACAGAAGTAATGGAGAAACATCAAAATTAAGTTGGGATTTGGAAAGTAGAAACTTGGACTTCGTGACGCTATGGTGCCAACATAGAAATGTGTAAAATTTACCTTTTTTTGACTAATTCATATAAATAACAAGTTGATCCTGTATCCTAATTTCCTTCTACTTCAATCCTGGTAGTCAGAAAAATACAATTTTAAGATTAAAAAAGAATCATTTCTTAAATATAACTAAGTGCCTACTAGATAAAAGGAAATACATGCATTTATATTCTTTTCTGAATGCAATATTAATTTTAACCTTCAAAATTGTGTTGATCCTTCTTTTGTGGCTGATATCTACGTCAGCACGGACGACAGCACAGTTTACAAATTGGCGGGTTTAACAACGTTTTCTAGCCAAATGATTTCTTTAAAATAATATCATTGGTTTTGCCAATGTCCCTACTGTTGGTTGTTTAATCCTGTCTCAAGATCTCTTTTTATAAACTCACTTTTTTACAGTACAGGATTTTTTGCAGCTAAAGAACACAAAAGCTTATGGATTAGAAAGAATAACCTGCCATTCTCAGATTTAATACTTTTCATGAGCCCAGTGAGGATGAATACAAAGAAATGCATATTTGGCAAATTTTGGAAAACTGAGTTCTTATAATTATTTTTGAATTTTCTGTTAAGTACGATCATATTAAATTTCCTTGAAATAAAGGCACTTTCAAAGACTCTGCTTGTGTAGCAGACACAGGCAAACAGAACAGTACAACATCAATGCTGAAGCAACTGAAAAAACTTCCTATTGTGGTTCTGAACTGGAAACTGGGCTAGAAGAGAAAGAAGAGCACAAGGAGAAAAAACTTAGCTATGTTACTCCAGAGAGGTTATGAAATTATTAGAAAAAGGTATAACAAACAGGATTTGAAGAAGGAGAAGAGGATTTGGCAATCACACCAAAGAGACCTAAGTTCCAACCCAAAATATATTCAATGGCATTCAGTTCCAATGTGAACCTTAATGGCAACCTGTATAAATGTGTATTGGAAATCAGATGGGAATAAGACATAATTTTTAATATATTACCACCTGGAATTTTTGGAGATGAGCCAGGTAAGTCCTTTTTTGTCAATATAGCAATAGTATGGATTTTTCAGATGCATGTAAAATTAAAATGTATATATTTATTTTTTATTTTTTTTAAGATTTTATTTATTTATTTGACAGAGAGAGAGACACAGCGAGAGAGGGAACACAAGCAGGCGGAGCGGGAGAGGGAGAAGCAGGCTTCCCGCAGAGCAGGAAGCCCAACGTGGGGCTCGATCCCAGGACCCTGGGATCATGACCTGAGCCGAAAGCAGATGTTTAACCAACTGAGCCACCCAGGTGCCCCTAAAATGTATATATTTAAAAATTATTTATTATCTTCACTACTTCCAAAACACTTGAGAACTCTTAGAGTACAGGGCATCAAATAAAAATGAAAAAAAAGCAAAAATGGAGCAAGGGAGGATGGTAGTAAAGGAGAAGAAAGAAAATAAGTATATGAGAAAATACAGAGCAAGGAAAACTAGTGAAATCTTGTATAAAACTAATCTCTGCTCTTCTAGACAATTAAATGATTAAAGAAGATGAAATAGTTTACATTTCATTGTATCATGGGATTCTGTCAGTTTCACAAATATTTATTAGGTTCATATTGTGAGCCTAAAACTATCTCATGCATTAGGCAAAGATAATAAAATATGTAGCTTGCCTTTTAGGGATACACAGTCTGTTTTAGGTTGTAAGGCTTCATTATTTTATCTCCAAAATTTCAATATAACCCTCACCCACCATTTTCCAATGTAACAGGTTGCTAAGGCTTTTACTCTGTTAATCATGGATTCCATTTTGATGACGCTGTTCAAAGCTTTGATCTTATGAATTTAATTTTCTCCAAGTTCACTTCTTCCAATTAAATATGCTTAATTTGTATGACAGATAGATGTGTCCATGGTGGTGGAAATAAGTCAGTTTGCCAATGTAGCTTACATCTTTACCAGTGATATTGAGTGATCATATGAGTTTGGAAAAGGGACTATCTTATATATATATTTTGTTCCACTTCTAGAATATGACTGTGTGACATACCATGGTGATATAGTTAGAATAAGGGAAAGGCCAGAATTCATGGTAGACAGCAATACTCCTCCACTCCAAAACTGCCACAAGGTGAAAACAAACTAAGAGTGAAAAAAAGCATATGAGCATTACCATGACCAACCTGCTTTTTCTAATCTTCCCATAGTCAGTGAATATTAACTTTGAACTTCATTGTAGGAGAAAAGAATGGAAAAATGGGGTGTAGTTTCTAAGATGAATGCAATTATAATTTGAGAAAGTGTGTTCTTTTAATTATATATGTTCTTTCTTTCAGGTCAGATCATAGCTCTTTCAGATTAGAACTACTTTTTGACTTTGTAATTCTCCATCCAACTTAGACCCTCTGGGAATGCTGATGTTAATTTATGGTGATATGAGCTCACATGGAATAGGGAGAAATACAGTAAGATATTAGAGAAAGCAGAATGTCTTTGCCATGCAGGACTCTCAGTGTTGGAAGGCTGAAATGAAACATAAGACAGGTAAACTCAGTGTGTCTGTAAGATAAGGCAACTCACACTGCAAGAAAACGTTCTTCTTTGCCTAAGAGCCAGGGTTGTATTTGGAAGAGTCTCATTTTTTTTAATGTATTTGGCTAAAAACTACTATAAGCAAAACGTTAGAAATATTTGCTCCAGTCTATGTGAATCGGGAAGCATTCATAAATATATCTTTTGCATACACAAAAGATAAAATTCTAATTTTTAGCACTATTTAAGAAAACTTTTCAGAGAATACAAATAGCTAGACTCTTAAAGGTCATTGCATTAACTAATAACGATTTTTTCTAGATCTTCCTTTTGCATGTTTCTCTGAGGCATAAATGTCATTGACCACCTCCTTCTTAAAGCATGTCTTCCTTGGTCTCCACAGCATTACATTGTCATTTTATACCTGTGCTTTCTTTGTCCCACTCTCTTAGGCTGGGTGATATTCCTTCAAATTTGGGCAGGGCTATTCTCTGTTTATTCAGCGTCATGTTCATGTATTTAACTTCTTCTTCCTCTTCTCCTAACCCCCTCCTGCTCGTCCCTTTTGCAAGCCTTTAGTCCAAAGTGCTCTACAGATCAGTACTCATGTATATCACTTATGTTCCATAAAACTAAGACAAAAAACCAACAGCATTTCTTTTTACCCTTGTCCGCACAACTATCCAGGTTCAGCAACTGTGATCCTACCTAAATCCAGCATTCTCCCCGCAATTTTTTTCCTAGGAAATATTTCTATGCCTTTCTCCCCTAGCCTACCTTTTCTACTTCCACATCCCAGTGGAGCCTATTACCTCCTTATGTTAATGTGATTCATTTTGTTAAAATCATCTCTCCTTTCACAGATTTTTACTCACTGTGCCTTTTGCATCATATCACAAGCACAATTTTAATTTGATTACACATGAAAGTGATTTAAAACAAATCTGCTGTTACATTCCTTTATTGTGGTTGCAGTTATTATCATTCTCGAGAAAGCGATTATTAATCCTATGGCATAGCTACTGAAACATAATATAGGGACCAAATAAACAATGAATAATTTCTGAGGGTATTTTTGTCAATTTTAAGGGCAATAATATAGTTTTATGTATTTAATATAGAATAGTAATTAAAAGGGACTACTCTAAAGTTCCTTAGAGTCCTCCCAGGGTTTGCATCATGGCTCTACCATCACTAACAACGAAAAGCAGATCAAATGATTGGTTGAGAGCCTAGCACAAAGTAAACGTTCAGTAAATGATAGGTGTTATTATTATTGTATTTTCTCTACACACACACACACACACACACACACACACACATATGTATTTAAATTTATTTTCTGGGTATCACGATGTTTAGAAATCTTAAAAAAATTTTTTTGGCTGGAGAAAGATTGCATCCAAAGGGTCCAGCAGAAGCAAGTCTGTTACATGCAAACAAATCAATCCAGAGCTATACCTCCTCCTCCATCTGGTGCATACATGCTGGAGACAATATTTGTCTGCATGTAACTACCCTGGGCCAGGTGGCAGGCAACTAGGGACTACCCATGTACCCATGTAGCTGAGAGCCCACCAGCATTATTCGAACTAGCCAATCCTAAACTATTGACTCTCCTGACTTTCCCGAGGAAATCTCAATAAAGGATCCCACTTCTCCTATCTTCTGCCTCTTGACCATGAGGGTGTCTTTCCTAGGTGGCCCCACATGTGCCACGCCTCCTATGCCTAGGACCTGTGAATATAATAAGCCTTGTCCTCCTGAGCCTCTCTTCTGCCTCCTCTTGTGGCAGTATCTTGCTGACCATCTCATTAAAAAGCAGAAAACATTTACTGTTCTGGGTTTGGGGTACAGTTTTTAGCTGTAAGCCATTATAACTCTTGTGGTCTGATGTCCTGCAAATTTTCCAATTTCTCTCTCACGACTTTTCTGGTTATTAAATGGTGTTGCTTGTAAATGCCAGTTTTTGGCAGAGGTTTCTTTTTAGGCAAAAAATTTTTAATCCCTTGGAATATCTTCTCATAAAAGGTTATTCTAATGTCTCAGAGTACTGTACAAGGTCAGTAGAGCAATGCATCAGAACAGGATGCTGAGTCACAATGAAGAGACCTGCTCCGTCAAAGAAAACCACACAAAAAAACTAGTTGTTAAGACTACTTATAGTATCAGCAGGATTTTCAAGTAACATATGTCATTTGTCCACATATCATGGATACAAAAGCCATTCTCCTGTTACTCTGTTTCTTGTCTTTCCCATTCTAATATTTTTCTCAGTTACATTGTCTGCATGTGTTCTATTTCTGGCCTTAAGAGAAGTAAACAAAATATAAGATACATATGATTCACTGGGTGATATATGTAAGTGATGAATCACTAGGTTCTAGTTCTGAAACTAATATTATACTATATGTTAACTAATTGAAATTTAAGTAGAAACTTGAAACAAACCAAAATAAATAAAATACAATACATATGATTATTTCCCCAAGGATCTTGAAAATAGAGCTCAGTAAACAGTGATATTAATCAGATTCTGGCTATTAATCTGTTACTAAGTTGGTCAGCTCCCAAATTATGGTTTATCCCAGTTTTGTTAAATAAAAATTTTCATGAAGATTCTCTGGATTTTTACATATTTCAAGCAATTGGGTAATACTTCTAAACTAGAAGGACATTATTTGGTAAGCAAAGAAAAACTTACTGTTTATACATAATACAGCCAAATTTCCATTATATTTGATAAGATTTCATATCTTTTTTATATTCATGTTCTGTAGAGAATACCCCATTTTTTAAAAGATTTTATTTTTAAGTGATCTCTACACCCAACATGGGGCTTGGACTCACAACCCTAAGATCAAGAGCTGCAGGCTCTCCGGACGGAACCAGCCAGGCACCCCTTAGAATCCCCCATTTTTGTTTATCTTGAGTTAATCATGTTTTTTTTGCATAACTCCTCTTTAAAATAATGTTTTTATACAAAGTGAAATGTATAGACCATTAGATTTGGACAGAAAATTAAAAATTAGTTAAGCTAACTTCTAATTTTTAGTCTAATACGATTACTAAAAATTTTGTTCCACTGACATAAGAGATCCTGTAGCAATATACTTTTAATTCATACCAGTGGGAAAACCTAGGTCATCATGGACATATAAAACAAATGTACCAAACTGGAATTCTCTGTAAGAGGGAGAAGGAATCATGCCCTGCAGAATCCTTCTCTAGTTGATACACCATTCTGCTCTTCCATTCCTGAAATAGCCTTCGAACTATTGATTTATCAAAAATGTCTGACTCTTTTCAAAAGAAAACAACATGGCCTCAAAATAATTAAAAGTCTATGTGATTCTGAGACTGCCCAGAAAACTTTCGAGCTAATTTTGGCAACATAATTTTGGGTGATTTCTGGTTTTAAAAATGAAGATATTACTTCTAAGTTTGGAGATCATTGAATTAGCTCTCATCAGTTATGGCTATGTATTAAGGCATAAAGCATTTCTTAGGTAATAAGTACACCTTGCTTGCTAAATAATAAATATTAGAGCCAGACCACACAATGGCGGTATCTAGAGAGGTTTAAATGTTTCCTCTAGTGCCTGTGAGGCATTCAGGGCATTCAGCTTCCATCTGGCAGCCTTTCTTCTCCTTGACTTTTAGTCCTTGTAAAACACAAAGCAGACACCGTAGTGAACAAAATCAATTTATGTCACTCAGTGAAGATCACAATTTTCCTAGGTTTATATATAAATTGGAATGCTACCAAACAGAATGTTTATGGAAAATTTGGAGTGCCTATATCCCTATGCATATCTGTGTGGGAGAAGTTTTATGTAACACACACACCACAAACATATATGCATACATGAGACTATACACTATGTTATACACATGATATGTAAGACATGAATCATGTGGTGTATATACGAAGCTTAATCTCTCAATATTTGGTGCATAGAAAATTCTCATAGAGTTAAGGTCCCGAGCATAAACTTTGGCCATTTTGAAGGTTAGTCCTAACTTTTTTTAGACTCTCCAATGGGTTAAAATGGTCTGGACAAATCATAGGTGTTGTCATTTATTTAAGGAGAAACTTCTTTTATCTTTTACAGAGATATCTGCTGAGATACAGCTGGGAATAATTTAATTTTCAGTGATTTGAGGAAGACCAGTGGCTTGAGTCTCTCTATTCCACTGCTTTTCTCATCTTGATTAGATCTTTTTGTGTGCAGCTTGTCTGAGACTAAACCTATCTGTCAGACTATCTGCCTCCTGCAAACAACTTTATTGAAGGCTAAAACTTTTGCTGGATGGTTTCTATTGTGAATTTTGCCAGACATGCCCAGGTCCCTGTCACTATTTTATTAAGCTTTTCCTCTTGCTTTTTTGAAATGAAAAATTAAACTATGATAGCCATGTGATAGTCACCAATTTCTGGGGCTGTATGTAGATATTACAACACTATGAATAAAAATAAATCAGCTTTAAATTTTGATATCTAAGTTCCATACATTTTTATATTTAGCTCTTTAAGATGTTTTATTTAAGTGTATTCATGTGTTTCTATATGGCCCTACTCTACTGGTTCTCACATCAAACGTTAAGTTTCTCAAATGCTGACTTTTTTTTAAAGTTATAGGTCCTGCCTTTGACCTTCAACACGTTGTTTTTCTACAAGTGAAAATATTTAAAACTTTGTTGCTGCGTTTGTCATTGTTTCATTAACAAAGTCTCATAAAACAACAACAACAGCAAAACAATGTCTCATTCTGGAGACAAAAGTAGTCCCTGGGCCAAGTGGTGTGATCTCAAAACCAGTTCAGGGCCTCTTAGCTCAGGATGCCAGGATGGGATCAGATCCGCAAGAAATTTATGGCGGAAAACATCTTTGACGGAAGAAAGCAGAAACATCCAGAGTCGATCTTTCATAGCACATTGCACGTCTGACCTCCGGGCAAAGTGAGTGAAAGAATGCAGGATGGGTAGGGAAAACCTCGACATAGTGTGAAAGCCTCTTCTGTCAGGCTCACCAGGGATCCTAGGGTAAAAGTTTCCCACGAGAGGATTCCAACAATGATGGGGAAGAATGGTCCATTACTAACCTCCCTGCCCTGCTCAGTCATTGGCTGGATGGTGTGGTCTTGGGGTAAAATGAAAGATATACCCGAAGGTAGGGCCACTGGAGCCTGTCCATCAGCTACCTCCCACAGCAGATTCTCTTGGCGGGGGGTATTCATGGAGTGTCCCCATGACTGACTCCCTCCCGAAGATTTTCCTTTTCCTCCAGATCTGTAGCACAGTATTTCACAGTATGTAGAAGACCAACTTGCATTTCTATATGTTATATGACAATGTACCAATCTTTCTACTCATGTATATACCTAAATGGTTTGACCTAGCTTTTATGTAAAACTGAGGCATTGTTCTCCTGCCGTGGCAAATAGGAAGATAAGTGTACATTTTTATAACCTTAGCTTAATGTTTTACTTTAGAAAGTCACCTCAAGAAACTACTCAGTATCAATAAGGTGAAAACAAATTTATATTTTTTCTCAGTAAGATCTTCAATATTCTTCTGGATATCATGAAATAATCCCATTTAACAGTTTATTTCACTTAATTATAACAGTATATATCTTGTACCTTTTATATCCTTGTAGAACCAACCACTGACTTGAAGACATTTTGCTCGCAGCTTAATCGTTTTTATAAATCTGGCCAAGGTTATTTTATCATGCTGAGGTAGAATAGTAACTCTTGTCCTCAAAATTTCCCTTGCCAAGGTTATAGGAGCTTTAGTCAAACCACTATGAGCAATAAATACGCTTAAGACATTATTTTTAAGGGGAGTTTCAGACCTGTCTCCAGAAAACTGTGCTATTACCTACAGGTAAGAGGTGACCCTCTATCTAAGCCTGAAGTTTATTTTTCTTAAGAAAATGTCAACTTTGAAATCTTAGCTTATAAAGTACATGGTTTTTCTTTTACACACATGTCCATCTATAACTAAAATGACTGGATTTTTGTTGAGTATCAGAAAGCTGTATTGGAAATTGTTCACCAACCACCTTCTGTCATTTGACAAATATCTAAATGGAGATAATTCAAAGGATATTTAACCACTCGGCTCTTAATTCAATTAAACTCTATTCTCATATATTACACGTCTTTGAAGATTTGGGGGTGGCTTTTCTCCTGCACTATCATTCCGTGACTGAGCTATTTTTCATGTGCACTGGGGCTCCAGGGGTCTCCACAGGAGCTGAGAAATGTCATCCAATGGAGTGCCAACGTCTTAGTTCGTTAGGTCTGCTGTAACAAAGTGCCAAGACTGAATAGTTTACAAACAATAGACATTTTTTACTCACTGTTCTGGAGGCTGGAAGTCCAAAATCAAAGTGCCAGTATGATTAAAGTCTGGTGAGAGTCCCCTTTCTGGTTCATAGCCAGCACCTCCTCACAGTTTCCTCCCAGGGTGAAAGTGGATAGGAATCCCTCCGGAGCCTCTTTTTTTAAGGCTACCGATTAAAGGCCCAGAGATCTCACCTCCTAATGCTAAAACATTGGGGTTTAGGATTTCAACCTATGAACTTTGAGGGGACACATTCAGACCATAATAGCTGGGAAGAAGCAAGCATTGCAAAGCAGTAGTGGTCTCCACAATATTTTGCAGAAAATGAGTTCATCAAAATGTCTCAGATTACTTCAGTTTTCAGCAAAAACAAATTCACAGAACTACGACTTCTCTTTCACACTTTTATGTAATTTTATGGTGGTACACAGCTACAAAGATGTAGTTCTTAACCTTTCTGTTTTTGCTTTTGAAGATGTTGGTCATGGTTTTCAACTCAGTTTTCATATCAAATTGTGGTTGTATGTAATAATGTTATACTTCAAATTACTTTTTAAAAGTGGAAAGCCATTAAACAAACAAATGCTAATGGTATCTTAGTTTGGGGAAACTTTATTTTTTTTATTTTTGGCAAAATACACTGTGTATCTGGTTTCACTGTATGTGAATCTATATAATAGGATAACCATTGAGGAATTTATGTAATATATCTACTTATCAAGCAATTACATTAAATAGAGGAGACATTAAACTTACCTAGATTCTGAGAACAAGAATTTTATCTTAATTCCAAGATGTTGTCACTGCCTTACAACCAATGGGAGACAGTTGAGAAAGAAAACCTAATGCACAGTGTTGTTAGAAGGAAGAGCTGAAGAGGGACTTTTCAGAGCTGGCCATAGGTTCCTCAAAGTCCCCAGTGCTCTCTACCACTAATTATACTCTAATTATATCAGTCAGTGTAGTAGGACAATGTGCAAAATAGCCTTCACGTTTCTCTCTTGTGCAGGATCATTTCTACTGAGCAAAGTGGCCTTAAAGTCCTTCGCTGGCAGACTACGTTTTAGACTCTAAACCCTTAACCTCCCTTTGCTTAGAGCATTTACTTTAGAAAACTTGTCATTGTAAATTCTTTCTCTGTCCCTTTGAGATGCAAATATTTTATAACCCATGACTGTCTGTCTTTTTCAAATCCCTAGGAGCCGGAAAAATAGCACCTGTATCTCCCAGGCTCTGTGGGAGGGTAAGAGCTCAATTGATGGGCCCCAGTTAGTAAACACGGATGGCCTCGCACCCACCCACCCCTATCCTATTTCTTAAAAACTCTCCCTCCTTTTGTTTTAGCAGAATTCAACTCAGACTGAGTTCTGCTTGGGAAATTCTCCCTCCCCTATTACAACAGCTTTGAATAAAGTCTTCCTTACCTGTTTAACTTTGTCCAGTATAACTTTTGTTTTGACACTGTTTTTGGTTATCTGTCCATTCAGTATTCCCCAATATGTGTATTAAATAAGATAGTTAGTTAATTTCACTTTTAAAATAAAGGTTAATTTCACATACAGATTGAATTGATATGATTGATCAAAAGCACACTTGTTTCAAATAAAGTGCCTTATTTTTATCTCTTACCTGATGCTGCTACTTATTTACTTTCACAGATTTAAAAGTCATTTATTGGTTTCAGAGCCATTACATTTAAACTAAAATTTAATGAATTTATTTTTCACTGAACTCACCAGCATTTTTTTTTTTTAATTCTCTTAACAGTCCCTTTGCTTTTCCTCTCTAGGCAATGATGACAGTTATGAGTAACAAGAGACTCGTTTAGAGGTAACCTTTAATGTTTACTTTTAATGGTCCAAGACAAAGCTGTCCAAAAATAGTGAGGGCCGAAAAAGGCAAAATTTAGTGAAAGACTGAAAGAAAGACAGTACAATACATACTACTAAAGACACATTTTTATTTTCAGTATTCATTACAATTCTTGTTTTATCTACCAAATTTGATAACATACATGCAATATAGGAAAAGATTGGTTAAAATTTGTAAAATAGAATTTAAAAACTTTGAAAAATGAGTGTGAAACATCAAGCAATCATCAAGTTATTTAACTGATTAGTGGTTAAAAAACACTGGATCAATATTAATTTTTTTGCTATTTTATTTTTAAATTCTTTATTTAAATTCAATGTAGTTAACATATATTGTACTATTAGTTCCAGAGGTAGAATTTAGAGATTCATTAGTTGCATATAACACCCAGTGCTCCTTACACCAAGTGCCCTCCTTGATGCCCATCACGCACTTTCCCCTTGCCCCCAGTCCCCTCCCCTCCAGAAACTCTCTGTTTCCTGGAGTTCAGCATCTCTTATGGTTTACCTCCTTCTCTGTTTTCATCTTATTTTATTTTTCCTTCCCTTCCCCTATGTTCATCTGTTCTGTTTCTTAAATTGGAAATATGTTAATTGATTTTTACCTTGCTTGGCTATTTGTCAATCTCATTTTTTTCCATACTGCATGTTGTACAAGGAAAGAATGCTGTTTTCAAAGCCACAGAAAGCTGGCTGCCAAGGTCTACATATTCCAAAGACAGAAAATTTTAAAAAGCTTGAGAATTCTCAAAAATGAGCCAATTACTGTTCCTGAATCTTTTGGTGCTCCCCAAAGAATTTCCCTGGCTGGCGCCTTTCTTAGTATTTTTATTTAATAGATAACAGTTGTGACAACTGCAAATTGACAAGCAGAGAACACATTGTAGGCTTGAGTTTTTCTGGGGCTATCAAATCTCTTCTGGTATTTTCGTTATGCAGATTTATTTGTGCAAGAATATTATTTGTGAATGGAAGCCTGAGCTTTGTGTACATGCAAATTATCAAGTTCCCAGATGCCAGCATTAACTGAGCATGCACACTTAATGGCTTACAATGTTAGAAACTTCAGTCTGGGAACTCCATGGGGTAAAAGAGTGTTTTGTTTTGTTTTGTTTTGTTTTACATTTTTTAAAATTTTACTGTTATGTTAATCACCATACATTACATCATTAGTTTTTGACTTAACTTATAGCAAAGCATAAAAATCATGACTCCTGTACCTTTTTTCTCGTATATCTTGTGGCTGGCAATTTTTAATTGGCAAAAAAAATTAGTTTTTAAATTTTAACTGGAGCCTTTTGTTATGTGCAGTCTACAATGAAGAAGCCATCTTGTTATAACCTTAGACTCTGCACTTGAGTTGTTTGCATTCAAATATTTTTAGTACTTAAGATGCAGTGGGATTTAAAAAATATGGTTATGAGATTACACTGAATCACAATCCTAGATATTGAAAATGAAATATAGCCTTTGTATTTGATGACTTGTTACATTAAAATATTTTTATGACTGGGAAACTAAATCTCGACAATTGACAGGATGCCATGCATTTCAATACAGTAAGTCTGTGTTACTATTTGTTTCCTAAATTGATAACAAAACCATTTATTATTTTTCTCAAAGTTAAATTGTGTAAGAAAGACAGAATGACTGTGTTGCATTTATTTATCTTCTTATCTAACATTAGTTTGCATTTAATAATAAAAGCATAGGAACTCTTCCGTGTGGAATTGTCCTTCCTATTTCAAATAACATTCATATCTTTTGTGTTGCTAAATTGGTGGGTGGAAGTGAGCTGTAGAGTAGCATCACAGCTAAGTTTATCCATAAATGTAGAAACTTCATTCATTACCACCCAGCTGTGTTTGTTTAGCCAAGTGATAATAATGGATTGCATTGGAATGCAAAAACAATCGCAGTATGGATTGGCTAGGAAAACAGTAAGCTAGTAAAGGACACATTGGAATTCAATTTGAAGTTTTTAGCCTCAATTAAAATGGCTAGGAAGTAGCAGAGCAAATGCATCATGCTGGGATGAAATAATCTAAACTGTTTCAAGTCTTTTAAAGTACATCAGAGTTCTGACAAAACACAAGAAACCGAATATTCACGGTAATGGATTCTCAGACGCAATATATTCATTTATTCATTTGTTTTTAAAACAAATGTTTATTGGGCCTCTCTTGTGTCTCAGGCAGTGTGTTAGAACCTAAATATACATAACAACAGTTTCATATCAGTGTAATAATCTGTGGCAAAAAATCAAGATATACCTCTTTTAAAACAGGTTTGTCCAAGAGCAGGTGGTCTGAATTGAATTCTTTTTCCTTAGAAAATTGCACAATTCAGAATGAAATGCAAAGTGCCCAGATTCATCAGGAAATTTTTTCACCGATTACTTCCACCTTATTACAATAAGACCTCAAATTATCAGATCGCCAATTAATCTTCAAGGCAGCAATAGAGCAAGTACTTTTTCGACACATCCGTAGAAAAACTTTGAGAGCCTGAGTAAGGATGAATGGTATTAAAGTACAGTGTAATCTATTCTCGTTATCTCAGGTTACTAATTAGTCTGCATAGACTGCCAGAAAATTTCTCTTTGAGTTACAAAATGTAGAGAATATGAATTTTTTTTCTTGGAAATTAGGTGGAAGTAAGTAGCATTAAACCATATACTTTTCCTTGCTTTGTATTACCCACACCTGCAATTAGTAAGGCAGCTCTATAATTACACCTCTGTGAATAACTGTCATAGGTCTATCTTCCCATTTCGGTGATAACCTGTATTGTCTACCCCTCTTTTCTATCCTGGAAAAGCATCATATTCCTAACGCATCATGATAGGCCACCATGAAAGCTTATTCTCAGACTTGTGAGGCATGATGAAACAGAAGCCACCTCAGGGAAAGTTTGGCAATGAACTCACCTTTGTGGGTTTGCTTTGTGGTCCTTTTGGGGCATTTTTTTATTTTGATGCTGCATTTGATATGAAATGACATTTGCCTTGAGCTTTCTTCTGCTAATGCTGATGCCACTGGGGCTGTGTCCAGAGTGAATGGGACATGGACTTTTGGGACAATATTTCCTTTAGAGGATGCTCAGTCTCAATTAAACAAGGGAAAATAAACTACTGAATCAGAAGTGCCATAAGGATGCAGTTTTTGGAAGCATTTTAACAAATTTTAACCTTTTACGATTCTTCTGTTTTCATGTTTTTAACATGGATCTATGATTCCATTTTGAGAAATTTACACAAAACATATAATATTTATTCATTCATTTATTACGTTTTGAGGATCTATCATATGTATTGCACACTCTTGCTATAGACAAAGTTACAAACATGCTCCATGAGGAGCCTATAATCTTGTGGGGGTTTTTTGCTTGTTTTGTTTTTGAGAGAGAGAGAGCACGCGTGCAAGTGGGGAGGGGTAGAGGCAGAGGGAGAGAGAATCCTAAACAGGCTCCGTGCTCAGCAGGGAGCCCAACACCAGACTCAGTCTCACACTGATCATGACCTGAGCCGAAATCAAGAATCGGACATTCAACTGACAGAGCAACTCAGGCCCCCCTAATGGAGTCTGTTTAAGCAAATCTGACAAAACAAATTACGCATCTCCTTACAGTGTTTCAAGCACTGTGCTGCTTAATAGCATTAGTAGGATGAGGGGCATTTTTGCAAGGAAGGTAGAATTCGTACATAATCTCACTTGATTCAAAGTATTTTCATAATGATAATGGAACTTAAAGCATTCCACATGAACAAATAACAGTAACAAAGACAGAATCATAAAGATCCACAAATGTTTATAAACTTGGGTGAAGTCCTAATTTAAAGTAAATACCTTTAAATCTTTCATATAAATATATCAAAAAATTAAAGAACACAAATAAGTCATAGACGACGTTTGGAGGGTTTCCGGTTTTCTATGTTAAAAGCAGCCACCTAGATTAAAATCACTCCATTTCTTATCAAGAACCATAGAGAAAAGATAATGAGAACAAATAGAAATCACCTCAAATTGGTGTCTTGGGTATAACTAGACTAAGGAGATGATATGATCAAGTAAATACAGATGTAAGCAAGACCGTAAGAATTGACTGTCGATGATAAAACACTGCTGGGTTTTGGGTGACATTCAGAGTGAAGAAGGCAAAGGGATTCTGGTAGTAGAAGAAGAACCCAGATTAGAACAAAAAGAGAGCTCACTGAAAGATAGAACTCTGGAAGTAGTTGGACAGTTGGCTTCTCAGAGCAAGTAAATGAAAAGGGTAAGGTTTTGAAATGTTCAGGGCATAAGCCACGGTTGTCTTGCAAAGACTGCAAAGGTTCCAATGCTGGGGAAGGCATAGAAGCATCTTGGAAAGCAATATCTCTTAAGAGAAGTATCCCTAATGAAGGTCAGGGAAAACAACAACAACAACAAAGTGGTCAATAATAAGGCTCTATATAATAATACTAAATCTAAGAATATATAATAGAATATAGAATTCATATATATATATATGAATAATATATTTTAAATACTATTTAAATGTATATTTTTAAAACAGACCATATACACTTGCACCTACACACACACACACACAGAAGGGAACATATCATAAGGAAGCTACATCCTAGCAACAGACCAATGAGCCACTGAATCAAGAAAATAATAAAGAAAACCAAACTGCTTTCCCCATATTACCTGCAAGACTCTCCTGGTAATCACTAGTTTGAGGAATTCCAAAGCATTAAAAACCTAGTAAGAGAAATAACATTCAAATAATAGCTAATAATGCAATATGTGATATAATGTAATGTGATATGATCTGATATAATATAATATAGCATAATACATCAGTAGTCCCTTCTTATTTGTGAGGGATACATTCCAAGATGCCCACTGGATGTCTAAAACTACAAATAGTATCAAATCCTATATATAGTTTATTTTTTCCTGTACATATATACCTATGATAAAGTTTATAAATTAGACACAGTAATAGATTAACAACAATAGCTAATAATAAAGTAGAATAATTATAATAATATACTCTAATAAAAGTCATGTTAAATTAGTCACTATGTCTGTCTCTTAAAAATCTCTTATTGTGTTATATTCCCCCTTCTTCTTGTGATGATATGAGATGATAAAAAGCCCGTGTTATAAGATGAAGGGAGGTGATTGTGATGTCATGTTAGCCTACTTTTGACTTTCTGATGATTCCTCAGAAGAAGGATCATTGGCTTCCAGACTGCATTTGACCTTGGGTAACTGATATCACAGAAAGCAAAACCATGGATAAGGGGCGGGGAGTACTGTAATGTAATATCTGGGAAATAGAAATACTATAAATAAATATGTACATACTATTCAAATAATATATATATGTATATATAATATAATAATATATAATAAAATAATATATAATATATATGTGTGTGTATATATACATATATATATATATATATATATATTAGAAGAAAGCAAATCAAAAGAACACCAGTGAAAACAAAAGCAGCAAAAAACACTCTGGATAACCTTTATGGTAAACAAAAGCAACCTGGAGAAATCCAGCAGCAAAACAGAAAATGTACCATGATATTCCAATATCATTAGAAAATAATGGCACACATTATTGCAAATACAACAAAAGGAAAACATATCACAAATACAAGATTTCAGAAAATATGGCATAAACTAAGATATATTTGCTATGGTAAATGACAAAAGCCAGGACATAATTTGAAGAAAAAATAAAACATTCTCAGAAATGAATACTAAATTCAAGGTACACAAAGGAAAATAGATTTGACTACAAGTATAATAAGGGATATAGAAGATATAAATGTGAAAAAATAAAAAGTAAAATTGATGTAAAAAAGCGATTGAAAAGGTTCAAGGAAAAGGCAAGTCTGCACCCTCTTGGCAAGCTCTCTTCCACACACTTCTCACTGGATGTAGAGGAGAAAGACGAAGGATAGAGCAGTAGACAGGGGGAGTCTCTTTCAGAATGGTGAGCATGGAGGATGGATTGTCTGCCTTGAGAGAAGCAGGAAGCACTGCCCTCCCCTCCTACTCAGATAATTCTCTCAAATATCTTAAGCTTACAATGAGGGACATGTGTGTTGCCAGGCAAACGATCTGGGAGAAAACCAAACGAAGTGGAGAAGAGAACTCATGAGCCTAGGATCCCAGATGTCATGAGAGATATCCTACTGCAGACAGAGGGGCAGAAAACTCTGCAAGACGTGCTGCATTATATAACAAAATCTACCTCCCATATTAAGGAGAGGCAGAAACACTGAGAAAGCTTTACTGACATTTATAGAGAATTCCAACCAACAACAGCAAAATCAACACTTCTTTTGGAGTAGGCCTTAGTTTTTAAAGCAGTTTTAGTTTCACAGTGAAACTGAGAATAAAGAACAGAATTCCCATCTACCCCTTGTTCTCATGCCTGCACAGTCACACCCCCCAGTAGAAACATCCCCCACCAGAGTGGTCCATTTGCTACTCTTTATAAACCTGTGTTGACATATTGTTATCTAACATGCATAGTTGACATTAGGATTCACTTTTCGTGTTGTACATTCTACGGATTTTGACCAATGTGTAACGACAGGTATCCGCCACTGTAATATCCTACAGGATAGTCTGTGCTCCACCTATTCAACCTTTCTTCAATCCCTGGTAACCCCTGATCTTTTCAGTATCCCTGTAGTTTTGCCTTTTTCAGAAGGTCATATAGTTAGAATCATAGTTTGTAGCCTTCTCAGATTGGCTTCTCTTACTTAATAACATGCATTGACATTTCTTCCCTGTCTTTTTATGGCTTTATAGCTCATCTCTTTTTAGCTTTGAATAATATTTCATTAACTGGATGTACCATAGTTTATCTATTCACCTGCTCAAGGACATCTTGGTTGCTTCCAAATTTTGACATTTATGAATGAAGCTGCTATAAACCTCCAAGTGCAGGTTCGTTTGTGGACATAAATTTTCAACTAATTTAAGTAAATATCAATGAGCACAATTGCTGTATTGTATCATAAAAGTATGTTTAGTTTTATAAGAAATTGCCAAACTGATTTTCAAAGTGGCTGTATCATTTTGCATTCCCACCAGCAGCAATGAATGAAATCTCCTGTTGTTCCATCCTCCCTATCATCTGGTTTTACAGTGTTTTGGATTTTGGCCACTCTAATAGATATATAGTACTATAGCACTATCTCATTGTTTTATTTATTTATTTTATTTTAAAAATATTTTTTAAAGATTTTATTTATTTATTTGACAGAGAGAGACACAGCGAGAGAGGGAACACAAGCAGGGGGAGTGGGAGAGGGAGAAGCAAGCTTCCCGCGGAGCAGGGAGCCCGATACGGGGCTCGATCCCACGACCCTGGGATCATGACCTGAGCCGAAGGCAGACGCTTAACAACTGAGACACCCAGGTGCCCCTGTCTCATTGTTTTAATTTGCAATTCCTTAATGGCATATGATATCAAGCATCTTTCACATGCTCATTTCTTTGGTGAAGTATTTATTCAGATCTTTTGCCCATTTTTAAATGGGTTATGTGTTTTCTAATTGTTGAGTTTTAAGAGGTCCTTGTGTATTTTGGGTAATAGTTCTTGATTTTTCTTAGATGTCTTTTGAAAAGATTTTCTCCTAGTCTGTGGCTGGTGTTCTCTTTCACTTTATATTGTTTTTTGCAGAGCAGAAACTTTTAATGTTAATGATGTCCAGTTTATCAGTTATTTCTTTCATGAATCATGTCTTTGCTGTTATATCTAAAAAATAATTGCCATATCAAAGTCTCCTAAGTTTTCTCTTATTTTATCTACTAGTGGTTTTGTAATTTTATATTTTACCTTTAAGTTTATGATTCACCTTGAGATTTTTTTTTTTTTGCACATGGACATCCAGTTGTTCTAGCACCATTTGTTGAACAACAACAAAAAAGCATTTCTAAGAAAAATAAAGAAAAAGGATATTTCTCCATTGTATTTCCTTTGCTCCTTTAGACAATATATACACATCATAGATGATATGTACACGTCCTTTTCACATTCATGTGGAACATTTAATATGATAGAGCACATTCTGTTCCATCAAGCAAACAATAAAACATTTTTAAAAAATTAAAGACATGCTAAGTATTTTTTACTACAATGTAATTATACTACAAATGAATAACTGATAGCTAGAGAAAGCCCCTAAAATGTGAAAATTGACCAACTTAAAAGCTATCCATGTTCAAAGAGGAACTCAAAAAAGAAACAAATAATATTTTGAATTAAATGAAGTGGAAAACACAATATTTCACAATTCTAGTAAACAGCTACAGCAGCTGTTTTTACATAATTAAATGCTATAATGAAATACAATAGATCTTATTGAATTAAATGCTTATATTGGAAAAAAGGCCTAACTTTTACAGTATAAGCTTTCATCTTCACAAACTAAAAACAAAGCAAATTTAAAAAATAAGGCAGATAGAAAGAAAAAACTAAAGGTAATATAAGAGAATAAAGTTTAAAACAAATGATAAAGAAAAATCAATGAAATGACACACATGTTTTTGCAAAGATAAAATATACACCTAGCAAGACTGATTAAGAAAAAGAGTGAAGAAAAACCATCAATACTAGGAATGAAAGAGGAGAAATCACTACAAACTGTAACATTAACATAGTAGTAAGGATATAGGGGCTCCTGGGTGCAGCAGTCGGTTAAGCATCTGACTCAGGTCTTGATCTCAGGGTCCTGGAATCAAGCCCTTAGTTGGTCTGGCTCTGCACTCAGTGGGGAGTCTGCTGGAGATTTTCTCCCTCTCCTTCTGCTCCTCCCCCACTCCCTCTCCCATTCTTTAAATCAATCAATTAATCAATCAAGCTTTGAAATAATAGTAAGGATATATTACGAATGACTTTATGCCAATCAATTTGATGACTTAGATCAAATAACAGATTCTCTAAATGCTGTAAGGCTTACAAAGGCTTCCTCAGAGAGAAATAGGAAACTGGAATATTTCTGTTGTTTATTAAAATAATCAACATTTTAGTTAAATATAAAACCACTTTCAGGAAAAAACACTCCATGCCCAGATAGTTTCACTGGCAAATTCTTCCAATAATGTTATGGAGATGTTATATCATTTCTACACAAACTCTTCCTGCCTTAAATATATTAGGAATATTTCCTAAATTATTTTAACAGATCATCACTAAACTGATACCAAAACTGGACAGAGATATTGCACACAAAAAAAGACCAATATCTTTCATTAATGTAGATGTAAACATTAGCACATTGTATTAGACAAGATATTAAAAAATAATACATCATGACCAAGTGGGAATTCTTCCAGTCAGGCAGGTTTGCCCAACATTTAGAAATCAGTCAGTGTCGGGGTGCCTGGGTGGCTCAGTCAGTTAAGCATCTGCCTTCGGCTCAGGCCACAATCCCAGGATCCTGGGATCGAGCCCTGTGTCAGGTTCCCTGATCAGTGGAGAGCCTGCTTCTCCCTCTCCTCCCCACTCATGCACTCTCTCGCTCTCTCTCTCAAGTAAATAAATAAAATCTTAAAAAAAATAAAAATAAAAATCAGTCAGTGTGATTTATCCATAAAATAGTGAATAAGAAAATCATATAATGATCTCAATGGATGCCAAAATACCATGTGTAAGAGTCAATATCTATTTATCTTAAAGCTCTAAGAAACAAGTACCTAAAATCTACAAAAAATCTACCATTGATAGAACGGTTTCTTTTTTCTTCTGTTTCTTAGTTGAGAATGGCCCTCATCAGTCTTATTTGACATTTTTCCCCAGAGACCCTTGCCAGGGAAATAAGGCAAAGACAAAAAGGGGAATAGAGGTATAAGATTGGAAAGCAAGACACAAAATTGTTTATATTTGAAGATAACAGAATCATCTAGATAGAAAATATCAATGAGCTGTAGAAAGGCGTCTACTTCTAATAAATGAATTTATCAAAGCTGCAAAACACGGGTCAATAAAAATATCAATTGTATTTCTACATACTTAAAATGGAAAATTAGATGTTGAATTTTAAAAAATACCATTTACATGCGGTGCCTGGGTGGCTCAGTCGGTTAAGTGTCTGACTCTTGATTTTGGCTCAGGTCATGACCTCAAGGTCCTGGGATCAAGCTCTGCATTGGGGTCCTCCCCCAGTGGAGAGTCTGCTTGTCTCCCTCTCCCTCTGCCCCTCCTCCTGCCTTCTCTCTCTCTCAAATAAATAAAGCTTTTTAAAAAATAAAAAAATACCATTTACGATAGCACCAAAAATATGAAACATGTATAAATCTAACAAAATATATGTAAAATTTGTATTCTGAACACTATAAAACATTACTGAGATATATTATCAAACAGACTATAAATACGAGGAAAGATAACTTTCTTCATGGATTAGATGGTCAATGTCATTAAATGCACATTTTCTCCACTTTGATTTTTAAATTTTACAAAATCCCAATCAATCTTCCATTTTTTTAAGATATTGAAAAGCTGATTCTATAATTTACATTGAAAAGAAAATGAGCTAAAGCAAACAACATAATTTTAGAAAAGAAGAACAAAGTTAAAAGACTCAAATTATCAGAATTCAAGACTTATTGTAAAGCTATAATAATTAAGATAGTCCGCCAATTCATATGCTAATCTCATCCAGAAACATCCTCACAGACAAACCCAGAAGTAATGTTTCACCAGCCCAGTCAAGATGACACGTAAAATTAGTTATCACAAATTTTAAGCAGGCAAAAATATATAATCATTACAGGAGTTACTCAGATAAGGAATGTAGGGAAGAGCTTTCCAAGCAGATGGACTAGTATATGCAAAGTTCATATTGAAAAAAGAATACTGGTGTTAGAGGAAGATTTATTTTTAATGGAGACCAGGTTAAAAGTGGCCAAAAAGGAAATACAAGAATACACACACAAGTGCTCCTGGATACCATCAAGAATTTGGTCTATATCCTGAGAACAATGAGAATGCATTTTCAATATATTTTGTCTTAATAGGGGAGGTAATTTCAAAATTGCATTTTAAAAAGATTACTTTGATAGCATGGAGGGCAAGAGTGTTGTAGGCATTCCTATTTGGCAGCCATCACGGGATGCCAAGGCAGGAAGTCACTCAGCTGCACACAACACAAATTTAGCTCCTAACCTTGTTATGCCTTCTACAGAGTTGGCAATGCTTTCCTGATTTTCTTTTTTGTATTCCTCCCAGAATATGATTCCTATTCCCTCCGCCTCTTTGTCTCAGACCACCTTGGCTAAACATTTCTCCAACTTTGGCTTGGCATCAGGGATCCATTTCCTGAGTGCTATGCTCCTCCTGGGTGGTAGCCTGTCTGATCTTACATTCCCCATGCAAGAAGTTCCTGGGCAAACCAGGGAAAGCTGAGACAGAAATTAGAAGATCTTTCTCTCTTTTTTTTTTTTTTTTAAGTAGGCTGAGCTCGAACTTACAACCCTGAGATCGAGGCCTCAGCTGAGATCAAGAGTCCGAGGCTTAACAGACTGAGCCACCCAAGCACCCCCACTCCCGGCTATTTTAAATCATACTTTTGTGGTCTGTCAGCAGCTTACAGAGTGGAATTAGTGCAGGGTAAGCTGGAGGACTAGAGGAGATGTGGGCAGCTAATTAAATCATTTAACAAAATCAAATTCTGATGCAAAAGATCCTAGGAATCAACAGCTGGATGTTCTCTATATCACCTCATTCCCTCTCTCCCTCTTTCCCTTCTTGCTTACTTCTCTTCTGTTCTTTCTGTATTTGCCTATTCCCACCCCCACCCCCTGCCAGGATATTTGAGCTTGAATCCTGAGGTTCAGTGAGGTATTTTTAATATGTTTATTATTAGATTTTATCCATATTCTATTCTCTTTACTCACTGCCTGTCCATCTCTCTCTTCTCTCTTTACACTTTCTCTATCAGCTAAAATGTAATTTCACTGTGAATAACTTGCTCTTTAAGGCATATGTTATACCAAATTATTTGGAGATTTAGGGAACATAATGTGATTCACATTGATGACAATGATTCTTGAATAGCTGTTCAGTAAGATCCTGTGCTGAGTATATAATATGTAAGTGGTCTCTTTTATAGGAAGGTTAGTCAATGACATACTAGAAAATCATTTCACCTAGATTTGATGCAGATTAATGTGGGGCATTTTAATAACACAAAAAGTGATATGAGCTGATGAGATCAATGAATTAATGTTCAGAACATATGGAAGCAAAATAACCCTAGGTAACATCAGCATATATTTTTATACACACACACACACACACACACACACACACACATTTACAATTTACCACTTGCTACTACTTTTAAGAATCTGGTATTTGAGTAGTGATCAAATCTAAAATGGTAGGATTAACCACAACCCCAAAGTGCTCATCCTGAGAGCTAATGGCTTGTATTCTTTCTGATAGCGTGGCACTGGTGCTCAGAGGGAATTGGATGGTCCAGCACATTTGCTCATTCTCTTTGTCATCCTTTGGGTTATTTTATTCTACAAGTGTCATATTCTTGTTTGAAATTATTCATTGTGTTAGTGGCTTCAGGTGGGTGATGTCAAAAATGTAGGAGCATAACTTTTGAAATTATATTTTACCTTATGAATAACGAGACTATAACGTCGACTGGTTCAAGAACCTGTCCCATCAGTAGTATATGCAATGAATCTTTATCTTTTGCTTATTTTTATTAATCTTTTGCTTATTTACGGTTCATCCATTGTTGCTACACAAAATGAGATCATCCTGCCAATCTTTGTAGATCTGTAGTCTACTACGACTTTGTCTTTTTCCTAGTAAAAGCAAAGAGCAGTTTAACAGAATAAAAATATAAGGAAAGGAAAAGCCAGTTTTTCTAATTTTTTCCTGAGATATAAAATTAAAGGTACAGTTTTTCAACTGCATATGGAAGAGTATACCGTGAAGTGGATCCTTGATCCCCCAAAAGTTCTCTAATGCAGAATTTAAAATATTTATTACTTTTGCTATGTTTTCTAGAGTAATATTGAGTGAATTATGTTTTGTAATCTAGTTTTTGCAGGAATCTTTAAGAAACTGCTTTTGAAGGAATTGTAATTAAATACGTACCAATGAGTTGGTCTGTTTTTACACAAATTTCTTCCTTATCATATTTAAATGGAAATGATACATGCAAATTGTGTATGGATAAGATGTGCTAAAATGGAGAATAAATATGCCCCCTAAGGACATATACCTGCACATTTCAGAACGAAGGGACGTTCCATTGGATAACATTGCACAAAAGGCTTTGTGATTTCTTTTAAAAAAGAAAAGAAAAAACATCTATTATGAGAAATTAAAGGAAAGTTAAAATGTAAGCACCCTTCAAGTCCTAAAACATGGTGATGTTTTTGTTTGTTTCTGTCCTATTTTTGCCACATTTGAAATAATCGTATACTATGTATTGATGAGAGATATACACTGACCATGGTAATACCACAGAAATGTGGCATAATTTGTTTAGCGTCTTTAGATACCTTAAGATGCCTATAACAACAGTACCTTCCACTTCTTGATTTTCAAAATGGCTAGAAGTCCTATCTCTTGAATTTCTAATGCAATAAAACATGTTTGAAAACCTAAGAAGTTTTCTATTTCAGTGTTACCATGTCTTCGGTTCTTCCAGTCTCTCCGAATAGTGTCCTGCTTGGGAGCTGTTAAATTCATTAAACAACGGGGCCATTAGACTGAGCTGGCTCTAACCAGCCGGTGGCTTACCCACGCAAACCCAAATCTAAGCCGCAGAATGCTACCGGGTTCGCAAGTCAAAACGCGAAGGACAACCAATCACAAACAGCTAACTAAGTTTTCAGCGGTAGCCAATCAAATAATTCCCTTTCTTCGCTCCCACGCTTTCCTTAGATAGGTTTTTCCCTGACTCTTGTCTACTGAGCGCTACTAACAGCTTCCAGTGTGGGACTGCTTGATTCAAATTGATAAGTACTCAAACTCTTCCAATTTTTAATATGCCTCAATTTATTTTTTAAAGTAAAGGAGTGCAGGCTCGTTTGTGTTCCGACCCTGTAAGTGTTATTACCAGGACAACCTCCGTAAGCCTCTAGGTCCTGTGCAAAAGCAGGGGTACTTAGCACTTCTCCTCTGTGTTGGACGGTACTGTTTACAACATGCTTCACTCTCACTGTGTTTTCCACAAACATGTAAATAACCTTAGCTCTAATTATCTTTACCCTCAGTAATCTCTAGGGCTTAACAACTAGAGCAATGTAATATTTCAGTTTAGTTGGCCATCCCTACTCAAACAAATCTTGTCTGAGGAGGTGAAATGAGCCTTGGGATTATCTTTTATTACATTGGCCAACGAGGATTATTTTCAAGTCAAGTGATATAGTGTCCTCTTTTTAATTTCTCTTCCTCTTCTATGGGTAATGGGCTAAGAAAACAGCCTCAATCTTCAGCCCTGGAGAAAAATCAGAAATCAAAGTGAGGTCTATAAACAAGAGGCACCTCAGGACATCTACCCAGATAATAAAAGTTCTGTGTCAACTCCACCTGGGCCAAAAGTTCCACCTAGGGAACAGCATAGCTTGCCTGGGTGGGTGGGGGGTGGTAGTTAGTGGTGAAATTGTCAGGCGTCGTGGTGATAAAAGATGTCGTTACTCTCATGCCTTTGGTGAACTGTAGCTATTTGATATGTATTGTGCTGTCTATAATGATTTCATGTATCAAATCGATAAGCATGATCCTCTGATGAGGTCCTTTCTTGTCCCACCTCTCCTAACAATTTGTTCCTCTTTATATGGTCTTATTCTGGGACCTTAGCTGTTGTTTCTGCAAATGAGGTGCTATGGAGACTAGAATATTTTTGTATAAAATCTACAGCGACTTTTATTGGCACTCAATCCCTGCCTGTGTAGTACCTGTTCCCTCATCAGATATAATTACAATAGGCAGGCTTGGAATTTACACACCTGGAAAGGTCACTTGAGTTAGTTCCAAAGCATTACACCTTTACCTAATATCATTTCAGCACTGTCAAGAAGGCAAGCACCTATGCAGTAGTTTAATTTATGCAATTTGTATGATATTAGCCTCCTTAGTTGTTTTCCATGAATGGTGTGAACATAAGCTTTTGAAACAATGACATGAATTAAGGTTACAGAACACTTTCACCCTCATGCCTGAAAGTTTATTATCAGAAGCCGTTTGATGGTGACAGCTTGTCTCGCTTACTAGAGCTCAGTGCCCTGCATTTAAACAGTGGGGGTTTTAATCAAAGAGACACGTTTCCTCCCTGTTAGAGCACTAGAGCCTCACATCACAGTCACAGCCAGTGACATGCCGAAAGGTCCGTGCCCAACTATGTTTGACATTAAACATCAATCATTTTTCCATCTGAGACTGAACATGCACTATTAATCACTGAGAGAAATCATGAATTTTGACAAAATGAATCAAATTAAGTTTTAAACAAATGTCATGCACAAAGATGTTTGGCTGTTCTATCTCCCCACTGTGTACGTATGGGTGTTTTGTGTTGTATAGACACATGTACTTTAATTTGTGACCGTCTATCCAATCATGTTGGGACACACAGTGACCTACAGTGATTCATACAACCAAAGTGACTATACCTCCATTGCCTTCCATAAGAGAAAGCAGATATTATTAAAGAAAGTTTAAATTGGAGGTGCTAAGAAATACTGCAAGCAGAGTATGAGGACTGAAAACATCATAGGATAACAAGTTGTGCGTATACTGTGAAGAGACGCAAAGTGGCAATTGGTCCAGGTCTTCATGCTGATGAGGTACTTAGCAGAATTGCATGCGTTCACAGCAGTTTTCATTTACGTGAAAATGAAAATGAAAATATAGTTGGAATGTTGACTTTGTAGATTAGGGCTTGTAAAGATTGACAGGAGAGAGAAAACCTCATTTGTCTCTGCATACGAGGGCACGCTGCTCATTCTTTGTTACGTCGTCTACGAAAGGCCCGAAGGTAGTTGATAAATAGCCTATTCTAGTCTTCAGAGCCAGAATAATTTCTATTGACAACTGGGCAGCAAAAGTATTGTCATTGCCAACGGCATACAGAGGGGTGGCCTTAAAATGGGGCAAGGGCAGAGGTTTGGTGATAATTGTGATAATTCCCTCTCAATCCAGACATGTATACTTACTGGGCCAATAGAGCTGTAGAAGTTTCTAATCAGAAATACTTTCTACGTTTATGCAGGCAACTAAAAGACACTTCAAGGGCACACAGACGTGTTGATAAATGTTCACCTTTGGTGAAATGTATAATGTATTTTGTAACTTTGGATTTCTGTGAACATTGAGGGTCAGAGTGATTTTGATCTCAGGACAATAGTTGTTGGCAACTGTAAAATATAAGTATTGCTGGGGACAACAAGTCGTTTACAGAGATTCTTAATTGCCCATTAGCACATACTTAATAACCTCTTCTATTCTTCTAGGCCTTTCAGCATCTATTAATATACAGAGGGTACTGGGGAAAGCGAAATAAAGCTAAAATGAAGTAAAAACCGTGATCAGGATGAAGAAAATGAAAAAGTGCTTCAGCAGGTATTTATTTACCCTAAATTAATTATGTTAAAGAACAGTCAGTACCAAGCTTCTTGTTGTCATTTTCTTTATAATTAACATTTTCCTAATAATTTTTGCATATTTATTAATGTTAACAAGAATGCCTTGTCTTTCTACAAGATAAAATATGTACTGCCACAAGAAAGCCTTATAGTTTTTCTTGGGATACGATAGAAAATTTTATGAGAAAAATAAGCTCAGAGCTTCTCACAATACACAGCCTAGTTAGTACTTCAGATAAATCAAACACTTTCCTTGAAGATGCATAGTGTTCTAGAAGAACTGTACACTGAACACAACAGCTGGGACCAGATAATTGAGTTAGATGCCTGGTGGGCAATAAATCTAAGTTAGAGTCATCCAAGATTTATGCTCAGAATAAGGTAGGAAGCCAATCATAAAACAAAACTAAACCAAGAATAACAACCACAATACTCCTTGAAGGAAAATAAATGAGTGAGGGAAAGCAGTATCTTTTTTTCCCCAAGACTCCTTAACTTCCTGAGTAACAATTTGTGCCTGGTTATTTGTTTTCAAACCAGAATCACCGCTGATTCTGAGATTTTACTCAGAAATTAAGATTTCACTCTGCATTGCAGAGAAGTCAAATCCCCCAGGATCCCCTACCTTGGGCACAGAACAGGTTAGAATCCGCCAACAATAGGCAATTACAAAAGATTTGGGAGCAGAGAGAAAGGAAAGTCATCATTCTCCAGGTGCTGTTTTAAGCATGCATGAGCAGATATGAGGTCCAGAATAGCTGCTAGGAGATCTTCTTGAGCATTGCTAATGTATATGATGGAGATCGAAATAGAAGGTAGAGCTTTCCAGAGATTGGTGAGATTGACAAGGGCTTCGGGGTGAGATAATCTTGGATTTTCAGCAATTGCTGGGTGAGATTTTTAAAACATCCTGCTTGAGAGCCCCAGGCTGATGACAGCTTCTCCGACCCCATCCCCCCAACCTCTCAATGGTCATGTCAACCTCTAATTCTTTCTGTTAAAACTGTTCACTTTCAAACCCGATAGTTTGATGGATATGTTGTGCTCCATACACTCATACATTCTCTTTCCCCTAGGCAGAAGATGGAAGTCTTGCTTTCAATTCAGAATTAATTTTTGGAGACAAAGCCTGAACAAATTGACATTTGTTTAGAGGAAGGGGGTCATTTTTGCATTTTTCTTCTTTTTAAGGATTTTATTTATTTGTCAGAGAGACAGAGAGAGAGGGGGGCAGATAACACAAGCAGGGGGGAGCGGCAGGCAGAGGGAGAAGCAAGCTCCCTTCTGAGCAAGGAGCCCCATGCAGGACTTGATCCCAGGACCCTGGAATCATGATCTGAGCTGAAGGCAGATGCTTAACCGTCTGAGCCACCCAGGTGTCCCTTGCAGTTTTCTACTCAACAAATCTTACTCAGTGTTTGTTATACATCAAGCATTGTTCCAGCAAGTGAGGAATATGCCAGTGGTGAAGGTAATATCCAAACTCTCTGGCCTTAAGGAGCTTCCAATCCAGTGGAGTAAGAATACACTGAGTGTGCGGTAGTGATCTCAGGAAAGAAGTGTAAGTGAGAATTCAGTTAAGTGGGCAAGTCTCTGCACAGAGAATCTGGTTGCAAGGGAATTGCAATAATCCAGGGTGAGAGATGATGGTGGATCGAGCCAGAATGGCAAAAGTAGAATCATTCATTTATTTGACTGTTGACTAATTCATTCATTTCAAACATACTGAGTGCTTGCTGTGGGCAGCAAGGAACTATATAGGATATTGGAGATAAAACAGAAAAAAATGATGCCTGACACTGTGGAATTTAAATAAGAAACATGATAAATTAGTAAACTATATATTATGTGAGATTATGTGTTAGGGCATCTCCTTGTATTACCATGCCTTGTGAATAAAGTCAACGGGAAATTATACCAGTCTGATCCAGGCAGGATACTAATGGCCCACACCTTCAGGAATGAAGGTTTGGAGTCACTCTACCAGGTAAAAACAAAAACAAACACACAACTTTCTGAAGTGCTTGCTAATGATAACGGGAACTTGGAATGGATAATGGAATAAGGTGGTTATAAATACTACCCCATGGCCAATTATAGAACTAAGAACTCTAATTGTCACAAGCATTTTTTCTTATTTTTTTTCTTATCTTTGTCTTTCTTGATAGATAGATAGATGATAGACACACAACATCCCTTTAGTAGGTAACATAGATGTATTGACCTTATATCATGATATTTAAATATTGTAATTTTATATTACAGCATTTAAGATAAGGAAATCAGGGAGAAGAATACACATTACTGAAGGGCTGCCTCTTATGGGAAAGAGATTAGTGCATTTTTGGTTGTACATGGGATAGTTGTATCACGTTAGGTAGAAATATGACTTACTATTGCCTTTATTTGAAGACTAATTATGGTCTAAGAGATGGTTTAGGGGTGCCAAGATAACTTACTAGTGGACTTTGATTACAGCAGATTGTCCTCCATAATGTGGGTGGGCCTCATCCCATCAGTGGAAGGGCTGCATAGAAGAAAAGATGGACCTGTTCTCATCAAGAGGGAATTTTCCAACAGACTGCCTTCTGACTTCATCTGCACCATAGTCTCTTCATTTGGATTCTAACTACAACTCTTTCCTGAGTGTGCAGCCCTCCTGCCTTCCTCATTATATTTTGGACTCACCTAGTCTCTACAATCCTGTGGGACAATTCCATAAAATAAATCTCTTTATACACACACACACACACACACACACACACACACACACACCCTTCTATTTGTTCTGTGTCTCTGGATAATTCTGATTAATAGAGGGGATAAAGAAATGTGGCAGTAGCGGATGTCTGAAGTGAAATCAAGAAAAAGTGTTTCAATACGGTAGGAATGACATTATCTTCTTATGTTGATGTGAACTGTCCTATAGAAAGAGGTTATAGATGTGAAGCAGGAGAAAGCAGTGAGATTAGCTGTGGTGATGTCCCTGAGCAGATGTGAGGGAATGCGAGGAGACACCTTCGGGTGTATTTCCTTAGCACATGGACAGGTCAGGATGGTGAGCGGTGAGTGGGAGGATGGATATGTTGATAACATGGTGGAAGGATTGGGGAAATGGTGAAAAATGGTGGGATTCCAGATATATCTTGAAGGTAAACCCATAGACTTCAGGTGGGTGGAACTGTTATAAATCCACAAAATTTTTGGTAGAGAAATTTATTACTTTGTCCTGGGCATTCTTTTTCTAGGTAACTGATTTGAATGGTCAACTTTATTATATTGTATTGTGTTGTATTATATTATAAGAATAGGACGTAAATGTTGCTTTTGAACAAATATATGTTTTAAATCTACACTGATTAACTAATACCAATTTAGTAACAAGAGTTAAAAGCAAATACTCATGTGTTAATGTATTATCAACTACAAATTTAGAGATAAAATTCAGCATTCACACAATGTTATACACATAGACATTCTATATTCCATATACATTTTAGTGTATTTTGATTTAGGAATTACTTTCTATTAATATGCTTTGGAATGCTTTTTGACAGCAGCCAGACCATAACATTTGTGATTTATTTTACTTATTCTATTTTTTAGTTACCCTTTTTTAGTGAGGTATAACTGGCATATAATATTATATTACGTTTCAAGTGTACAAGGTAATGATTTTATATTTGTATATGTTGTGAAATGATCAGCACAAGTAGTCTAGTTAGCATCTGTCACGTAATAGCTACAATTTTTTGTCTTGTGATGAGACCTTTTAAGATTTAGTCCCTTAGCAACTTTCAATGGGCCATAAAGTATTATTAACTATAGTCACCATGGCATACACTATATCCTCAAGACTTACTTATTTATAACTAGAAGTTGGTACCTTTTGACCCCCTTCACCCATTTTGCCCCCTGCTACTCTAGCTTCTGGCTTTAATTTTAAATTAAATATTTTTTTTCCTTTTCTCCTTGTTTCTTTCTTTCCCTCCTCACCCTCTCTTTTTCTACTTTCTCTCTCTTCCTCTTCTTTCCCCTTTTTCTTCCCTTCTTCTTCGATCCCCTTGTAAAAATCACTTAGCATATCAACATTAACAGATATTTATTAAGAATTCAGTATGTGCTCCACACCATAAGTACTTTAATTAAAGTTTTTGAAGTGTAGACAAGTTGCAGTCCCTGAAGATTCTTGTCTTTATTAAAGAGACAAAATTAATGTTTATGGAACAGTTAAAAGATGAGTATGAATGTTTAATTTTGTCAATGCAAGTACTAATGTCTCTAAGAAAGGCAAAGTTTGGAAAAGGGAGGAACCTTTTTAGAGAAAGTCTCTTGAAAAGTTGGCACTGGAGGAAAGTATCTAGTATCATGTTAACATAGCTATAAAATACGTCACTTGTAACTAAATTCTCTTATAATATATTCTTTTCTTTTGTCCCTCTAATGTAGGGTACAGTCCCCACGGGATTTTCTGTAAGCTGTATTCTTCACATAGATGGAGTGGATTTTCAAATAGTTCTTTCTGAAGTTGTCTCCAGCAAAAGTTAGGTCAGATATATAGGGGTCAAAAAAAAAAGAAAAAGAAATGATGGAATTACCTAGTTTCTGACCAACAACATGTCACCCTGCAGTTTTTGCTTTTGAATTCCTCCTCTGTGTGTGTGTGTGTGTGTGTGTGTGTGTGTGTGTGTGTGTGAGCAATACACGTATCAATATGTAACAATGCATAGCTATACATGTAACACTTAATAACTGAATGTGGTAAAAGGTTTTGTTCTTTTATTTATTTTTTTATTTTTATTTTTTTAAATATACGGAGAACATTTTTATTTTTATTTTTTTAAAGATTTTATTTATTTGACGGAGAGAGACACAGCAAGAGAGGGAACACAAGCAGGGGGAGTGGGAGAGGGAGAAGCAGGCTTCCTGCAGAGCAGGGAGCCTGATGCGGGGCTCGATCCCAGGACCCTGGGATCATGACCTGAGCCGAAGGCAGACGCTTAGTGACTGAGCCACCCGTTCTTTTAAAAGGACAATTTGAGGATACAAATCAACTTTAACGCTTTATGAAGAGGGCAGTCTGTTCACAAGGGTCCAGAGAACTGCAAAATGGGGCAGAGAGCAGGAAGCTTTTATAGGAAAAGTAGAAAATGAATGAGGGCTAAGGAAATGCGTGTGGAGCCCTGGTGGCTTGGGACCAGGGGACTGGCTGAATTCACTGCTTCAGTTATCAAAGATTCTGTTTGCCCATGTGGCTTCCCAGACAGAAGCGGCTCCATCTTGGGTGTAGAAATGTATTTCAACAGATCTGAATAAAGGTGAATATGTCATAAATAGATCTACTGAGGCATAGAATAAAAAGATGAAATGGGGAGATCATAGAGACATGCCAGGTGCTGCAATCAGATTCTGCTCTCCTTCTTATAAGGAGCATTTTTATTTGCCAAGTAGAGTATTTGCTTAACAATTCTGCCAACTTGTTATCTCTACTCATCTTTTTCCTTTCCTGAAATCTATTGTTTATCAAAAATGTATGGTTTATCTGTCAGCTTGTAACAAATTTGTCAGGTTGTAACCATAGGTCAAAAAAATGAAAATACTTTGCTTTCCAACTATTGATTTAATAAGAGAAACCAATTTGGAATGTGTTCAAAGAAAGTTAAATTTGACAGTGGGGGGAAAAAAAGCAGCCAGTTGTTCTGGGCTATTCTTTTCAACTTTTACACTGATTAAAACCATCAGCTACTAAATGACATTTATTAATCAAAATAACTTTCTTCATGCCACTTATTTTACAGGCCCATGTATCTTGGATGGGCTTCCTGTTCAGAAGTGATCTAAAATGTTGTACAATAGGAATCTGCCTTTGCTTTCTGTGTTTTAGTTCTTACTTTTTAAGAAAGATTTTATTTATTTATTTGACACAGAGCGAGAGAGAGCACAGGCAGTGGGGGAAGGAGAAGCGGGCTCCCCGCGGAGCAGGGAGCCCAACACGGGGCTCAATCCCAGGATTCCGGGATCATGGCCTGAGCTGAAGCCAGATGCCTAACTGGCTGAGCCACCCAGGTGTCCCATAGTTCTTACTTTTTATGTAGCCCCACATTCCGCTGCGAAAGACCTCAATGCACCAAATCCTCTTTGGAAGGTATCACTGCCCATTTTTCTCCACTGCCTTCTAGCTGTTATTATTATTATTAGTGTCATCAGAGGCCGGCACCATTCTATGTACATGTTGCAGAGTTAAATGACCCCTCTGCATGCTACCCAGGCTACCCCCAAATCCTATATTCTATAATTCGTAATAGACTTAATTGGTCATCTATTTAAAGATGCGCTTCGTTTCAAATGTTGCTGGTAACTAAAGTAAAATTCAAAGGCTACTATTGCTAGACTTACATACCAAAGTTTATGTTGAGAACACAATGACAGCAGTGAAATCCAACGTACATAGCTTGATTCCCTACATGCAAGACAGTGCTTTCCTGCAAACTATCTCCTCTGCAGAGCTGAGGCCTGTGATCCCTTGAATGAGGACAGATGGTATTTTATTCCACAATACCCATGGAAGCTACACATACCAGTACGTCGGAGAGGTGGCTCATTGATTCATAGTTACTCTATGCTGTGAATGACTAAAATCAAATCCTTTCTTGCAAAGAAATTTGGCTATTAGGGAATTATAATTCTGAAAAGGAACGAAAGTGACTGCCCCTGAGGGAAGTGAGTTTTTAAGCAAGAGAAAGAAGAGCCAATCAAGGCCATGGTCTCTGGCTGCAACGTTCTGCTGAGGCCACCTTGACGGAAGCCCTGCTTTCTTCGTCCTCTTCTTCCCCCCTCCCTTTCCTTTCCTCTTTGTTTTCTTTTCTTTTAATCGAAGCGTAGTTGACATGTCCATTTTTGTACTTGGGGCATAATGGACATACAGCATATTAGTTTCAGGTGTACAAGGTAATGATTCGAGATTTGTGTACCCTGGGAAATAATCCCCACAATAAGTCGACTTACCATCCAGCACCAAAGAAAGTTACAAGATTTTTATTTATTTTTTTCTTGTAATGAGAACTTCTGGGATTTACTCTTGGCAGCTTTCAAGTATGCACCACAGAATCATTGCCTATATGATATTGTTGAACATTACAGCCCCATGGCTTACATATTTTACTCCTGGAAGTTTGTACCTCTTGACTCCCTTCCCCTCTAGGAACCAGCATTCTGGTCTCTTCAGAACAGAAGTTTTTGCTTTGTTTGCTCATTTGCTTTTTAGATTTCACTTTTATGTGAAATCCTACAGTATTTGTCTTTTGGCCTGACTTATTTCATTACTGCTTTCTTAAGTATCCTGAAGAAGTAAGCTCTGGTGTTCTTGGAAGCTGAGGAGGCAAAATGCTCATGAAAGGACCATATTCCCACTTTCCATTCTCACTATTTAATATCTCTGGCCATTTCTGCCAAGCAGCTGAAGAACTCTTTTCTTGGTCACAGATATGAGAAAAGAGGAGGGAGCTGCCTAAGTGTCTGCTAATTCTTCCTTTTCCCCCTCTCCAGCTTAAAAATAACTGAAAAGGGCAGAATCAAGAACATTAATAGATGATATACCTGCATCCAAAGGAAAATATACAAATGGGATTCTATGCCCTATCTATGAAGATAAAACTTTCCCTTGGAATGTGAATTCTTGATTCAGGATCAAGATCAAACAAACAAACAAAAACAAACTCCCAAATACTTTATGTTAGTTGTGATTATATATAAAAATGAATTATTTAATTGTATTCACGGAGCACTTGTCAACAATCTTTTTCTCCTACTTAAGTGCTACTTTATTATGATATTTTGCTGCTGAGAGTTCCACCTATAAAGTTCTTACCTGTTTTACGGGGACAAAATCATGTAGAATGATTTGATCATATTTTACAAATAGTAAATATGATCACTATTCCTCCCACTGGCTAGGAAATGAATTGAAGAAATAAAATTCCTATCACTTCCAGTTACTCTTTAATCTCTATAATATTTTGTTTTACTTTTATTTTATTTATTTATTTATTTTTTAAGATTTTATTTATTTATTCATGAGAGACAGAGAGAGAGAGAGAAGCAGAGGGAGAAGCAGGCTCCCCGCCGAGCAGGGAGCCCGATGCGGGGCTCGATCCCAGGACCCTGGGATCATGACCCGAGCCGAAGGCAGACGCTTAACCATCTGAGCCACCCAGGCGCCCCTTGTTTTACTTTTAAACTTACTTCTCTTGGCCACATGTAAACAGCTCCTAGTAACTTTATGAGTTGATAAACATCTGAGGGTAGAATTTAGCCTTTTATATCTTAAAACTCCCTGAGAGCCAGAGCCATCTACCCCACACCTTGCCCGGGTGATGACGATCTAACCAACCCTTACAGTCTATTTCAACATGACTGTGTTATTTCTGTCTTCATCCACGTTTACTCACACTTCCAGAACTGTCCTGTCCAAGCAACTGGTTTGATTGTTTGTTACTGGAACTTTCTGCCAGCCCCAACAACTCTTCAGTGGAAAACACTGACAGACAATTTGTACTCTAAAATTACTTGAATCCTTGGCCAAAATTCTAAGCTTAGCGTTTTCAGAAATCCTGGGCTATGGTGTCATGATTCTTATCCAGTCTTAATCGGGTTCCAGCAATGAAAGATGCACTTTATTTTTAAATTTTTAAAGATTTTATTTATTTATTTGTTTGTTTGTTTGTTTATTTATTTATTTTAGAGAGAGATTAGAGAGAGAGCAAACCAGGTGTGGGGCAAAGGGGGAGAGGGGTGGGAGCAAGAATCTGAAGCAGACTCCCTGCTGAGCGCAGAGCCCAACTCAGGGCTGGATCCTAAGACCCTGAGATCACAACCTGAGCCAACATCAAGAGTCAGCTGCTTAACCAACTGAGCCACCCAGGTACCTTGAAAGAGACACTTTAAACCACACATCCAAATCTCAATAACTCTCCGGGAGCCTGGGTGGCTCGGTCATTAAGCGTCTGCCTTCGGCTCAGGTCATGATCCCAGGGTCCTGGGATCGAGCCCCACGTCAGGCTCCCTGCTCCGCGGGAAGCCTGCTTCTCCTTCTCCCTCTGCCTGCCACTCCCCCTGCTTGTGCTCTCTCTTTGTCAAATAAATAAATAAAATCTTAAAAGTAAAATTAAAAAAAAACCCACAAATCTCAATAACTCTGTCTTCTCTTCTCCAATCTGAGACAATCCTTTGTTGTGGAAATTAATAAACTCAGCCTTATCTCATCAACAGGTTGTGTTGGTGATGAAAACCTGGAAAACAGTGTGAGCAAAGGCATGAAAGTGGAAACACATACAATGTTTAGAAAATGGCAGGTGGCATATTTTGGCAAAGATGTAAATTGTCTGAAAATAGTTACAGAACTTTGAAAAACAAAGGTAAGATCATATTGACAAGAATCTTAAGGCTTGTATTAGTTTTAGACCAACAGTTTCTCACTAAACTATGCCAGCACTTTGGGATGTCTTGATAAATTGGTATGTGTGACAAGACTCATATGTAATTTTATCAGATAAATTTTAGAAATAATTTACTTTTCCAAAAAAAGAATAAAAGCTGCTTTAAAGTTTTCCATCTTACTTTGATTATCCCCTGCCTTCTTTGATGGGTCTGAGCTACTAATTTAACATTTTTTCAAAAACTGCTGATGGAGTAGACAGGACAGAAAAAAAGCCCAAAGATTTTTGAGCAGAAATGTGTCAAAAATCTGCATCTTAATATTACTATGATAATAGTAAGCAAAACCTTAATTGTTCTGAAACTATATTAAAAATGAATACTGATATTCTTTTGATAGAATTTGTGTGCCTGTGGACAGAAAAATAAAGCAAATCACAATTGATTTCTAGTCTGAAAATTCCTGGTAGTGTTTGATTCTACGGCACCGACAAACAAATAAATAAATAAATAGTCTTGCTTGTGCATGGTACCATATTAGTCATAATATAAGGAGAAATTTTAGATAAATGTTTATTTTCTAAGTGCTCCCAGTGCCTCTGGGAGGCATTGCTCATGATTTGAGTAGAAGAAACCACTGCTAATGCTCTC
Organism: Callorhinus ursinus; assembly: GCF_003265705.2. Classification (NCBI taxonomy): domain Eukaryota; kingdom Metazoa; phylum Chordata; class Mammalia; order Carnivora; family Otariidae; genus Callorhinus; species Callorhinus ursinus. Next base: position 10,968,834 of record NW_027397073.1, on the reverse strand, counting down.
TCTCTCTCCCCCTACTTATTAAAAAGGGCAATGAAGGATGGTAACAACTACCTTGACACTTAATCTTATATATTTTTTTGATACATCAGTAGGTCTCTGTCTACACTTGAGATTTTTAATCAAAATAATTCAAACAATCAAGTACGGGAGAATTATTACTGTTTCTATCAGGACAACCTCTTTATTCTATGCCCTTGGCATTGCATATGTATCAAGTGAGTGTATAAATAAAGGCATTAAATCTATACCTGAATACACTGTTGACATGATGGTAACAACAACAAAGAATGTGAAGTGGATAGAATTAGTTCTCTTCTTTCAGGATATGCCCCTTCCCCACAGACCTAATGTTGTCCTACTGTATTTGGGTGCCTAAGTCTTTATAAGTTTTTATATTCTGTCTTAGTCTGATTGAGCTGCTATAACAGAATATCATAGAGTGGGTAGCTTTAAAATAACAGAAATTTATTTCTCGCAGGTCTGGAGGCTGGACCATTAAGGTGCCCGTACATTTGGTATTTGGTGAAATCTGGCTTCGTGGTTAAAAGATCTTTTCCTGTGTCCTCACAGAGTAGAAGGGGAAGCTCTCTGGGGTCTCTTTAATAAGAACACTAATCCCATTCATAAGCATGAGGTCCTCCTGATCTAATTACCCCCCAAAGGCTCCATTTCCAAATACCACCACCATGGGGGTTGGGTTTCGGCAGGAGTTGTGAGTGGGGACAAACATTCAGTCTCTAGCACCTTCCTTCCAACTTAGTTTCTATTTGAGGTCACAAGTGATAAACTAACATTAGCTTCAACACTAAAGTCTTAAAGACGGACAGTGACACTATCCCACATTTGGGATATTGGTGTTTGATAGAGCTTGTTAACCAATGGTATGATATAATCTTATACTTTGGAGTATTGGAATGGTGCTGGAGGGGAAGACTTTTGAGGGTTTCAGTTATTTCTGTAGATTTTCAATCTGTAATTTTAGAATGTAATAAAAAAAAGAGACTGTAATATCTATGCAAGAAATTGGCAAATTTCTTGCTTTTCCCATTTAGCTCTTATTTATATAACATTGTGTTTCCTAACTTGAAAACAGTAATCTTATATGATAGAGGCGTGATACACAAAAAATATGCAAATATGTTTAAATAATTCATTATTACTTCGTTTAGAAAAATATAACTTCATTTCAGTAAGAGATTAAAAAATTAAGAGCAGTTTTGGATATTTCACTGAGCAACGAGAAGGAGACAATCTTCAAGTATAAGACTTATTTCTTAGACAAGGTCAATATTTAAAATAATTTATAAATGGCTTAGCAGTGGTTTTATTCACAGACGATTCCATCTTCAAAATACTCCCCTTCATTGGGTACTGATTGATATTTTTTTCTACAAAGATAAATTAGATTCTATATCGTCATTGAAGTATTTGTCAACCTGTCATGACAAATTTTCTTGCAACCCCTATCTCAGTATCCCTACATTAATCATATAGGTTCTTGTGTATGTTAAAGGAATTTGGGTCTGTGCCTTATCTTTCCGAGTTGATAGTATGTATCTTCAAAGGAACAAGCCGTATCTTGTTTATCTCTATGCCTGTCAATTAAGTTTTCATTAAATTGAATCAGATATTAATAACAAATTCATGTAATGCTAACTGCTAGACAAAATTGCTAGTGCTACGTGCATGTAATTTATTCCCTATAGCAAACCCTAGAGTTCTTGTGAACTCCCTTACGTATGGAGAAACTGAGGCACTGATAAATTCAGTGCTTTGCCTCTGATCATGCAGTCAGTAGGGGGCCAGTATAGGATTTGAACCTAGGCAATCTTTACCTAGAGTGCACCCTCTAAACGCTACGCTTTGCTGCCAGTTGTATGACAAAAGAAATATATTCAGGAATTCACAGAGCTTCCAATTTTGTATTTAGTTTTTTAATACATATGAATATTCATTCATATACATTTACTTATATACATATTCACATGCATATAAATATCCATATATGAAACCCTAATTACAAATATATGTACATTGTAAAAAATTTAAAATAAGAGATATTCTCATAGAAAGTTCAATGCTCTCTCATCCTACCTAGGAGAAATAACCACTGCCAATAGTTTGAGCTTTTTAAAAAAGATTTTATTTATTTATAAGAGAGAGAGAGGGAGAGAGAGAGCAGGGGAGGAGCAAGGAGACAGGGAAAAGCAGACTCTGTGCTCAGTGCGGAGCCTGATGCAAGGCTCAACCTCATGACCCTGAGATCATGACCTGAGTGGAAACCAAGAGAGGGACGCCTAACTGACTGAGCCACACAAGCGCCCCTCCACTGCTAACAAATGAGTGTGTATTCCTCAAAACTTTGTAAGCATATGTAGAACTTGAGGAGACACCCAGGAGAATGTTCTTAGCAACATTGTTCTTAGTGATCAAACAGTGGGGATAACATAAATGTCACTGATGGGTGAGGGATTAATACACTGAGATATGATCTTGATGGAATGCTCTATTTATCTTCGTTTTGGGTATCCTGGGAAGGAGACTCTGAGAAGAGGAGCAGGTGACTTATTGGGAAGTTGATCCCAGAGAGCCATGTTGAAGGTACAGGGACAGTGACAAGAGGAAGGAGGAAAAGTATAGGGTGCCATAATGAATAGTTTTCCACTGCACGTAACTGGGGCCCGTTCTCCCTGGAGACACCAGGGAGCGATCTGCATTGGATGTCAGAATGTTAGCAGTAAAGTTCAATTTGTTCTTCCATAAAGGCAGCCTGGCATCTGTGACCACATTCTTTGTGATCTCAACAATCTGGAGAAATCAAGAAGTGGCTGGTTTCAAATGATCATGTCTTATGCCCATCCTAATTCACTCTCACCTCTTACCTGCCAAATATCCACCTGTTAAAAACCTCGCCTTGCACATCAAAGGGATTCACTAAATACATGAAAACATGAACGGACAAGTGAACACATTTAGTATACGATTTCATGATCAGATTTTTTTTTTTTGCAATTAAGTTAACCTTTAATTGATGTCTTGTGACTTCCTTTAGACCTGTTGTAGTCAACAACCCAGGACCCTCCATTGAACTGTGACTTCTAAAGCCTGAGTGCACCTATGTTAACATAAGATTCTTTGAAATTTGAGCAACATGATGATTCTGACAAATAGGAGATCATTGAAACAGAACATGCCATTATGTTGTCATGAGACACAAAGATATGAATGCATCCCAGGTGAGTGCAGGGAGGATCGTTTGACGAAAGTCAGGCTTCATTGGCAATAGGTAAATAAATGAATCTCCGCTCCAGTCATCCCTCACTTAACTCATGAGTGATGAGAAAACACAAAAAGCAAATACCTTTTAGATTGCTTCTCAGTCTATCAGAGCATAATCTCTTTGATACTTCAATGTTTTATAATCTGTATTTTGTCCTTTTTGATGTGTTCTTGTGATCTTGACACTGCTCCTGACTTATCGTCTTAGTCTTCCCTATAAATTGAGTTCACATTATTCCTCTTGGAAAGATATTCACCTATATCAAATGAACATTTCAATAAGACGTTCCCATTTCATTTTCAGCTGATTTAAACCAGCAGCTGGGCTCCAATTTGCAAGTTGAATTTGCCTTCTCTAAAATGCCACAGCTACAAACTAATACAAAATTTGCTGTCCTTAATTCTCCTAGGATTTGATAACTTGCAACAGGGGGTTGGGTAAAGGAACATTCATATTTATTTCTTGAAGGGCTGGAAAATTATCTTTCCTTAAAAATGGAGAACAATTTCAAGTGATGTGCATGCATGTATAAATTTAAACTGCATATGTACACCCAGAATAAAATCACACAAGGCAAGATGATTATGTTTTATAATTGAAGGTTTTGCATTGAATGTATTTCCCTACATCATATTTATGATATTTAAAATACCAAAATCCAGAAAGCCTGCATAAGAAGACAGTCATAAAAGGAATACATTTTTAATCAAGTAAAAAATGTAAACAGCAAAACGCTTCTCAGCCATTTTTAATATATTACATATTAACAGCCACCTAAAGGATAATTTAAGCGGCAAAATGTTGCTCATGTATTATATTTTTTCATTTAATGGTTTCAAATTTAGATTTAAACGCTCATGATTGAATAAATACATAGGTGGAAGTTTTATAGTGAGGCACTGTTAGGATGTACTGGAGTGTCATGTTACCAGTGTTAGTTATTTAAATTATTTTCTTATATGGAGTATTTCTGTAATAAAGGAGTAAATTATTTTAAAAGTAAAGAGTTATAGAAGATAGATATATTTGCTTACCATCAAACATAGATTTCATCATAAAATATTTTTTAATAATTATCTATTGAACAAATTGTTAAGATTTACTGATTTCATGATCTACTTATAGTTCTTTTTAGAGCAATACAATGTGTGATGTACTGTTCGGGCCTTCTTTTTTTTTTTTTTTTGATGATTTCACTAGTATACAGTCATCACCCTTTTATCCAGAACACAGTTTGGTTTTCTGTAGTTTCAGTTACCTGAGGTCAACTATGGTCCAGAAACAGATGATCCTTCTGACATTATCATCAAAAGGTCAAAGCAGCCAAACCCTACATCCCAATGCTTATGTCCATTCATCTCATTTCATATCATGTAGGCATTTTATCACAGCATCACAAGAAGAAGGGTGAGTACTGTACAATAAGATATTTTGGGAGAGGCCACAGTCATATAACTTTTGTTGCAGCATATTGTTATAATTGCTCTATTTTGTTATTATTTTTGTCCATCTCTCACTGGGCCTCATTAACCTTTATCATGGATATGTATGTCTAGGGAAAATAGGGCATATATAGGGTTTGGTACCATATGTGGTTTCAGACATCCTGGTGGTTGTGGACGGTATCTCCCTCCCCTAAGGAGGGGATGACTGTACGTGCTGCTGACAACACGATGGACAACTTTCATGGCCACCTGTGACACAACAGAGCTTTGCTCATTGCTGGTGTTCACCATGCCAGTATCAGCCTATCTCTCGGTGCTCCCTGTGTCAACAAAAGAGCAAAATTACAAGTACCTTGACCCCCTCCTCTGAACAGAAGAATGCAAGTAATCCCCTCTTTGTAGGCTTTGCAAAAACAGTTGAGATTATACATAATCTTATTCTTATCCCTCCCTGAACTTGCTAACCTGGACTGTAGGACCACTATGCATTAGAAAGTATTTAGCAAGGCCTTGACCAACTGCCCTTTAGTGAGGGCATTAACAGCTAAATCTACAGGGATTTGGTAACTGAAACACAAAGAACAGAAATGCCCCTGAAGTACAGAGCTGAAACGATTATGTGGTATTGACAAATGAGCACATAGGACCTAACTACTATGTTATGTAATCACACATAATTTAAAATACATTGTTTCATAATATTGTTTACATAAACATTCTGTTGTAATTAAATACTAGAGACACCTCAGCACTAAGGCAGGTCACTATTAAATTACAGATACTTGTGCAAGAAGGAAGAGTGACTTTAATATATCTGAAATAGTAAACGTGTGTCAGATCAATTGAAGTGCACATTCACAATGGCAATGGTATTTCATTCCTTCTAGAAAATTGGAATGACATATAGCATAAGTTTTTACATTATCACATAATGAAATATTCATACATAAATGTATATAATATACAATATACCTAATAAAATAAAAGAGTTCTCAGAGAAATAAACTTTTAATATTTGTTTAGTAAGGAAATCATGTGATTAGTTGGTTATATAATATGTTAGAGCTCATAATGTCCAAGAGTTTTGTTGCACAGATTTAGAAACATACACAAAAGAGATCTGCGAGGCTCTCACTAAGGAGTAGTTCTTGTACCCACAATATCCCCAAGGCCCACACACCCTTCCTGTTCTTAATAAAGTAATACAAGGAAACCCAATGAGTATTTTTTTTTTTTTGGCTACTGTGCTTATGTAAATTAGAAACAAGCAATAATTTAAGAAATGGTATCACCTATATTGGTATATATGTGAATATATTTGCTATAGACATACTCTTGTCTCCATTAATATTAGAATATTTGACAGCATTCTTTTAGATATTTAACAGCAAATATTTTGGCATAAGAACTGTAATGATTCCACTTATATGTTCAAAAATCAATCCTATTATTTCTGTTGCTCTTCTCCTTCATTAACGTTCTCACGAGACTCCTACATTTGTTTCCTAGGGCTGCTATAACAAATATAATAAACATGGTGGCTTAAAACAATGGGAATCTATTCTTTCACAGTTCAGGAGGCTAGATGTCTGAAATCAAGGTGTTCACAGGGTTGGTTCCTTGTGGAGTCTCTAAGGAAGAAATTGTCCCATGCCTCTCTCCTTGCATCTGGTGTTGCTGGAAACCCCTGGCATTCCCCAGCTTGTAGCCTTGTGACTCCATTCCATCTCCCATCATCACATGGTCTTCTTCCTTGTGTGGGTCTGTGCATCTTCCCATCCTATAAAAACATCAATCAGTGAATTTATGGCCCTACTCTAATCCAGTAGGACCTTATTCTAACTTAACTGATTGAATCTGCAAGCATCCTTCTTCCAAATAAGGTTACATTGTATGGTTCTGGGTAGATAAGAATTAGAGGAGTATACTATTCGATCCACTATACAGCTCTCTACGGAGGAAACGGTGGAGTCACGTGGTGCTCTGGTAACTACGTGACCTTAGAAGCTCTCTTTCCCCTCTTTCAGGATATTTTCAGTGGTCTTGACCCTGAAAATGTGTACCTAAGGGAAATAGAGGAGACTTATATACACTGCCTTAAGAAAAGCACCTAATAACATAAATCATTTAATTATACGGGAACATATACCATTTTAGAAAACATTTCATTTGTCTATCAGTCCATCAATTGTATTGGCATAAATTTTTTTTCATATCAGCCTCTAAATTCTATGCCAATCATTTGGGCTTAAATCTGGGAGAAGTTTAGAGAAAGACATTTCTTGCAAATTCCTCAAAAATCCCCTCTAACAGTCATTTGATTTAAAAATCCTAGTCATTCCTTCCCAGTGATTACAGGACACTGAATGGTATGTATAATTTAGGGACATAGAGAGAAAGAAACTTTTGTATGTTAAATCTCACAATATATCCCTCTCTGAAATAGCCCCGTGGTAATCTGAAGAAAGGTAATTCTGTAGGTTGCCACATTATCACTCTTAGGTTGTCTCTATTTTTTTTTTCTGGAAAATAATCTAATTGCATTTTCTATCTAATTGCGGGGTTATGCTTTAAGACCTTACCCTTTGAACCTGAAGAAGAAAACAAACGAATTATTTGGATCTGTTTATAAAAAATTATTTACTTATTAATTCACTTAATAAGCAATAAGTACTTTATCTCTTATCCAGCAAGTTATTCTTTAAGAGTTGAGACGTTTAGGGGGCACCTGGGTGGCTCAGTTGTTAAGCATCTGCCTTCAGCTCAGGTCATGGTCCCAGGGTCCTGGGATCAAGCCCCGCATCGGACTCCCTGCTCAGCAGGGAGCCAGCTTCTCCCTCTCCCACTCCCCCTACTTGTGTTCCTGCTCTCGCTGTGTCTCTCTGTCAAATAAATAAATAAAATAAAAAAGTTGAGACGTTTAGGGAAACAACTGTGAAGGTATATTTATATGGACCAAGTATATGAAATACCCATCAAATTTTGAACTGATTTCAATAGATACCGAATCCAAGAGCCTACTTAGTTTCTTTTTAGGAATTTTTCTAAACTTTATTTAAAGTCATTTGGAAAGCATGAGATGAGATTCTTGAGGTAATATAAGAAAACCTTACAGTTACCTAAGTGTAAGTCACGTTCTCAGTCTTACTGAAGAAGTTGGCATTCCACAATCTGCCTGCCTGAAGTTTCCTCAGACTGCCTGGTGGGCCTGTCCCTAAAAAGATGGCAGGTGATGTTTCTGATTGACTGAATGTAATTATGACTGAATGAGCATACTTATTTTGTTCTTGTTAAAGAACACATGATGTGTGGATGATACTCAGTTTGCAAAATGTTTACTGTCATTTGCAAAATGTTTTGTTGCACGGAACAACCAAAATTAATTTGCATATGGAGAAAAGTAAACAAAAACGGAAAACAGCCTCATAACATTAATCCAAACAGGTTGTTCAGTAACTGAACTTTAATTGGTTGCTAGTCTAATCCTTTTTTTTTTTAAAGATTTTATTTATTTATTTGACAGAGGGAGAGAGCACAAGCAGGGGGAGCAGCAGAGGGAGAGGGAGAAGCAGGCTCCCCGTTGAACAGGGAGCCCCATTCGGGACTTGATCCCAAGACCCTGGGATCATGACCTGAGCCGAAGGCAGACGCTTAACCAACTGAGCCACCCAGGCAGCCCGCTAGTCTAATCCTTAAGGAGACTAAATAACTTTCAAAAAGAACTTAACTTCAATTCTGGATGTGCGTGTTTTTGTTTGTTGGTTGGTTTGCTTATTTGTTTCCTGGGTAGTTATACCTCAAACACCCCAACAGCAACTGAGGAAACTGATATAAAATTGGGAAGTATCAGTAACGAAGACAACCTGGTACCATGGTACACCTGAGACAGAGTGGTTATTGTTTCAGTTAAGGAAATTGTTCTATGAGCCAGTTGTGATAGCAACATCCCCGATAATGTTGTAATTGTAAACTGCAGAAGTCTTCACATCTATCCTTACATTTGAAAAGTGCTGGCCACATCATTCTTTCAAGACATATTTTCATGTTTTGCAGTTTTGTTACATATTTGGGTATCCTTATTTTTTTTAGAATTAGTCTCCCTTTAAAAATAAATATATTAGAGTTGTTCCATTTGAACTCATTCAATCCTTTTGTCTGTATCTCTTGCCTAATTTTTAGGGAAGGAGACAAATCATCTTCACTGGTTAGTCTACCTTTGATCTTCCTTCCTGTCCTTGATTTTTCATCAAAACATCCTACAGGTTGCCTGAATGATGTTATAGGGAAGGAGACAATGCTGGACATAAGTGCTGAGAGAGACATAATGTGAGAGGAGATTGGTATCACTTTCACTTACATGGTATGGTTTTGGAATAAACTGCGATTTTCTAATATCAGCCAATTCTGTCAGGAGCTTGGTTGCTTACATGTCAAATGATTCATGGTATAACCCACTGATACCACGACACTGGGAGACTATAGTCATTTGCAGTCCTGAAACATTTCTGATTTTGAGTAGATAAGGGTTTTATGAATAGCTATTTTTATTGCAAGGATTATGTAGTAGTATTATGGGTTTTTAACAAGGATTGAATGAAAAGATTTTTCTTCATTTGAGGGAAAACATCAAAACTAATATCTTGGGTGTGCCCTTCTACAGCTGGAATACCAAACTGAATAGTTGAGAAAGAGACTTCAAACAATTATGGGATCATTTCAAAAAATGAATGTTCTATCGGCTCTTCTCTTGGAGCAGATTTTCAAGAAAAAGAGAGCTTTTATGTCTGTAAAGTTGTTTTGTTAAAAGCAGGACAAAATGGGAAAAATGATAAAAGCTTAATGTGAAAATTCTTTTCTTTTGCATGAAAGAAAATAATATTCAGATTATAGAAGAGTAAAAGAATGCTTGCCCTTGATGTCTGGTATCATTGGTGACCCATGTGTGCCTAATATGGCCCCAGACATGTCCTTGTCCTGTAATGAAGAATTTGGAATGAAGTATATGAGATAACAGAGATAACTATAATAAACTAATACTTTGTTATTTAAAAACCTGATGATTGAAGTAGATCATACCAAACAGTATTCAATCTATCATTTTAATCTGAGACGCTAATATTTTTTTAAATACTCAGGATCTTGTGATATTTTGAGTTTTTCAATCAGGATTTATAATTGCCGGTTTGTTATTGTTTTTATTTTTTATTTTTATTTTTTTAAAGATTTTATTTATTTATTTGACAGAGAGAAAGACAGCGAGAGAGGGAACACAAGCAGGGGGAGTGGGAGAGGGAGAAGCACGTTTCCTGCTGAGCAGGGAGCCCCATGCGGGCTCCATCCCAGGACCCTGGGATCATGACCAGAGCCGAAGGCAGACGCTTAACGACTGAGCCACCCAGGTACCCCTGTTTTCATTTTTAATTGATAAAATAGTATACTGAAAAAAATAAATGAGTGGGCTAATAGAAAAGAAATCAAAAGTTTTTGTTGTTGTTTTGTTGTTTTGTTTTGTTTTGTTTGAGATGTTTATTTAAATTCAAGTTAGTTAAGATATAGTGTGTTATTAGTTTCAGGGGTACAATTTAATGATTCATCAGGTGCATATAACACCCAGTGCTCATTACATGACGTGCCTTCCTTAATGTCCATCATCCAGTTACCCGATCCCCCAACCCACCTCCCCTCCAGCAACCCTCAGTTTGTTTTCTGCAGTTAAAAGTCCCTTATGATTAGAAACCAAAAGTTTTTTTTTTTAAGATTTTATTTATTTATTTGAGAGAAAGAATGAGATAGAGAGAGCATGAGGGGGGCAGGGTCAGAGGGAGAAGCAGACTCCCTGCCGAGCAGGGAGCCTGAAGCAGACTCGATCCCAGAACTCCAGGATCATGACTTGAGCCAAAGGCCGTCGCTTAACCAACTGAGCCACCCAGGAGCTCTAGAAACCAAAAGTTTTTGGTAGAACCATTGGGCTCTCCTTCCCAGTTCTTTCTTCCAACCTTTTTATGAAATCCTGAAATGTTTTTGCTCACTCTCTGACTTTCCACCCAGCATGAAATCATACTTATGAAATATAAGGTTTATTTCAGGAGAAACTTAAAAACAGAGGCTTTGGAATAACTATCTGACACGGTAGTAAAAAGGGTTAATGTTCAGGACTATGCACAGAGGGATCAATTGAACCTTTAAACACAAGAGTAGAGATGTCTCAAGCTCTTTGTTCAGTTTGCTCCCATGAGGCTGGCAAGAAATCTTATGCCTGTCCTATCTCCTCAGGCAGGGGACTGAAGAATGTTTCTCTGGAAAAACTGAGTGACTCTTGAAAACTCTGCTTTACTGCCTTGTAACACAGCCAAAAAAGCCCACAGCCCTGTCCATGTACACAGGACTTCCAAACAATATTTAATGCCCTTCTTTTAAGTAAAAATAGATGTGGAACACTATGGAACACTAAATATGTGCAAAACAAACCCTCTGAAATGAAAGAAAAAGACAAGAAAACTGAAAGCACAAAACTCATTTATATGTACAAACAACATAAGATCTGGAAGGAAACATTCAAAACAATTGTAAATAACATACTTAGGAGATAAGATTTCACAACAATGAGCCTAAAACAGGAGCATAAAAAAAAGAATCCTAATATATACATTATTATATTATTAATAATTAACATATTAATAACCATAGTTAATTAAGATATTTTATATTTAAATAGATTTTCATGTGACTTATATATAAATTTAATAAATGACATTATATCCCAGAGTTTATTCTTAAGAGATTTATTTCATAGGATGGCAATACATTTTAAAAGAGGAAAAAATAGCCTGGTGAACAAATAACTTTGGTAAAGGCAGTGGGTGATAAAATTAACAGGTCTCTATAATGAAAATTGCCTTAGTTATATTTAAAATGACTTTATGAAAGATCAGACCCCCTAAAAGTACAGTATACAGGGCTTACCAAAGTGTTTGGCAATGGAACGAACCATTTTAAACAGATTATCTAAAGGGAATAGTGTTCCTTGAGAAAGGCCATGGAGAATGCTAACCTGTGCTTTATTTCTTGAGTTATTTCACAATATAAATTGCTTATTTAATTTTTGTATATACTCTGAAGAGTTGATGTATGTCATAAAGTGTCCATTTTTAATGTAATATATTAAATTTTCATTTGTTTTTCCCTTGACTTGCATCCTTAACATTGCCATATTGCAAGTATCTTATAGAATGATTTAAATTATAGTTTTTCTATCTGCTTCAGAGTAAAGTGTTTACTAAAAGTAATATTGGAAAGGGGGGCAGAGCAAGATGGCAGAGGAGTAGGAGACCTGGATTTCCTCTGGTCTCAGGAATTCAGCTGAATAGGGATCAAACCATTCTGAACACCTACGAACTCAACAGGAGATCGAAGAAAAGAATAGCAACAACTCTCTGAACAGAAAAGCGACCACTTTCTGGAAGGTAGGACGTGCGGAGAAGTGAATCCGAGGCGATATTCGGGAGGATAGACGGCGGGGGAGGGGGCCTCCGTCGGCCGCTTCTGGCAAGTGCTAGAGCCGCGGAGCACAAAATCGGACCTTTTAGAAGTCGGCTCCGCGGAGGGACGTCGCTCCAGTGGCTAAGTGGGGGGTGAAACCCCCGGGGTCACAGAAAGACCGGGGGTGCCTGAGTGTGGCAGAGCTCCCAGGATTTGGAGCGGGGAAGCCGGCTGCAGAGACGGAGCCAAGGCGAAGGCTCTCAGCTCAGGGTTGCCATAAACTGTGATTGGTGACAGTCAGGCTACTGCTCCTCCAGCAGGGACCCAACAAGCGGCAGATCCGGGGAGACTCCCCTCCCTCCCCCGGGAGGAGCGGCGCGGGAGTGCACCGCAGGGATCTGCTGGGTTTGGAGACTCCACACGGGGTCGGGTGCCAGAGATAGCAACGCTCGGTCACAGGCCGGGTGAGCACGGAGTGCGGCCAGAGACCAGGGACACGGGAGTGACTGCTGTTCTCTGGGGGGCACTGAGGAGCGGGGCCCGATTCTCAGATCCTCCTGCGCGGAGATTGGGAGGCTGCCATTTTCAGTGTCATCCTCCAAAGCTGTACCGAGAGCTTGCAGGGAACAAAAGCTCCTGAGACCAAACCCGAGCAGATTGCTTAGCCCGGACTGACAAGGGCGGGGCAATTCCGCCTCCGGCAAAGACATTTGGAAACCACGGCAACAGGCCCCTCCCCTAGAAGATCAGCATGAACAGCCTGCAAGCCAAGACCAAGTTTAGCAATCAATGAGAATGGAGAACTCCAGCGCTAGGGGAATACTGCATCTAGAATTCATTGCTTTTTTACCATGATTCATTAGTCTTTCAAAGTTAATTTTGTTAACTTTTTTTTAATTTTTCTTTTTACCTTTTTCAACCAATATCTTATCAATCCCTTTTTAAAAAAATATTTTTATTTTTCATTTTTAGAGTCATATTCTATCCCTTCATAGTTGTTACCCTTATTTCTGACATATGTATGTAAGTTGTTCTCTCTTTAAAATTTTGAGATACAGTTTCTTCTAACAGATCAAAATATACCCTAAATCTCTAGTGTATGGCTTTGTTCTAGTCTCCTGCCTGATCACATTCTTTCCCCCCTTTTTTCTTTCTTTCTTTTTTTTAATCCTCTTCATTCTTTTTTCAAACACCTTCTTATCAATTCCTTTTTAAAAATTTTTTATAATTTTCATCTTTACACACATATTCCATCCCTTCATTATATCAACCCTTATTTTGTTCATATATAAGTCTTTCTTTCTTTAAATTTTAGGAGGCACTTTCTTCTAACAGACCAAAATACACCCAAAATCTAGTGTGTGGCACTGATCTATGCACCAGCCTGATCATATTTGATCATATTCTGTTATTTTTGTTTTGTTCTGTTTGTTTGTTTTTTTCTGTATCTTTTTCATTTTTTTTTTCCTTCTTTTTTCTTTCTTTCCCTTTCTTATCACCCGGTTTCAGGTCTTTTCTGATTTGTTTAGAGTATAATTTCTGGGGACCTTGTTAACCTGTTAGCATTTTGTTCTCTCATTCATCTATTCTCCTCTGGATAAAATGACAAGATGAAAAAAATCACCTCAACAAAAAGAAAAAGACAGTACCGTTTGCCAGGGACCTACTCTCTATGGACATTAGTAGAATGTTGGGCCTAGATCTCAGAATCATGATTTTAAAGATACTAGCTGGGCTTGATAAAAGCATGGAAGTTATTAGAGAAACCCTTCCTGGAGAAATAAAAGAACTAAAACCTAACCAAGTCGAAATCAAAAATGCTATTAATGAGGTGCAATAAAAAATGGAGGCACTAACTGCTAGAATAAATGAGGCAGAAGAGAGAATTAGTGATATAGAAGACCAAATGATGGAAAATAAAGAACCTGAGAAAAAGAGAGAGAAACAACTACAGGATCACGAGGGCAGAATTCGAGAGATAAGCGATACAATAAGACGAAACAACATTAGAATAATTGGGATCCCAGAAGGAGAAGAGAGAAAGAGAGGGGCAGACGGTATATTGGAGCAAATTATAGCAGAGAACTTCCCTAATGTGAGGAAAGAAACAGGCATCAAAATACAGGAGGCACAGAGAACCCCTCTCAAAATCAAAAAATAGGTCAAACCCCGACATGTAATAGTAAAACTTACGAGTCTCAGAGACAAAGAAAAAATCTTGAAAGCAGCTCGGGAGAAGAGATATGTAACCTACAATGGTACAAATATTAGATTGGCAACAGACCTATCCACAGGGACCTGGCAGGCCAGAAAGGATGGGCATGATATCTTCAGAGCACTAAATGAGAAAAATATGCAGCCAAGAATACTATATCCAGCTAGGCTGTCATTGAAAATAGAAGGAGAGATAAAAAGCTTCCAGGACAAACAAAATTTAAAGGAATTTGCAAACACGAAACCAGCCCTCCAAGAAATATTGAAAGGAGTCCTCTATGAAAAGAGAGAGCCTAAAAGCAGCATAGGCCAGAAAGGAACAAGAAAATATACAGTAACAGTCACCTTTCAGGCAATACAATGGCACTAAATTCCTATCTTTCAATAATTATCCTGAATGTAAATGGGCTAAATGCCCCAATCAAAAGACACAGGCTATCAGATTGGATTAAAAAACAAGACCCATCGATATGCTGTCTGCAAGAGACTCATTTTAGGCCCAAAGACACCCCCACATTGAAAGTGAGGGTGTGGACAACCATTTACCATGCTAATGGACACCAAAAGAAAGCTGGAGTGGCAATCTTTATATAAGACAAATTAGATTTTAAACCAAAGACTGTAATAAGAGATGAGGAAGGACACTCTATCCTACTTAAAGGGTCTATCCAACAAGAAGATCTAACAATTGTAAATATCTATGCCCCTAACATGGGAGCAGCCAGTTATATAAGGCAATTAATAATAAAAGCAAAGAAACACATTGACAACAATACAATAATAGTGGGGGACTTTAACACCCCCCTCACTAAAATGGACAGATCCTCTAAGCAAAAGATCAACAAGGAAATAAAGACGTTAAATGACACACTGGAGCAAATGGACTTCACAGACATATTCAGAACATTCCATCCCAAAGCAACAGAGTACACATTCTTCTCTAGTGCCCATGGAACATTCTTCAGAATAGATCACATCCTAGGTCACAAATCAAGTCTGAAGCAGTACCAAAAGATTGGGTTTTTTCCCTGCATATTTTCTGACTACAGTGCTTTGAAACTAGAACTCAATCACAAGAGGAAAGTCGGAAAGAACTCAAATACATGGAGGCTAAAGAGCATCCTACTAAAGAATGAATGGGTCAACCAGGAAATTAAAGAAGAATTTTTAAAAATTCATGGAAATAAATCAAAATGAAAACTGTTCAAAATCTTTGGGATGCAGCAAAGGTGGTCCTAAGAGGAAAGTATATAGCAATACAAGCCTTTCTCAAGAAACAAGAAAGGTCTCAAATACACAACCTAACCCTACAACTAAAGGATTTGAGAAAAAATAGCAAATAAAGCCTAAACCCAGCAGGAGAAGAAAAATAATAAAGATCAGAGCAGAAATCATTGAAATAGAAACCAAAAGAACAGTAGCACAGATCAACAAAACTAGGAGCTGGTTCTTTGAAAGAATTAACAAGATTGATAAACCCCTGGCCAGACTTACCAAAAAGAAAAGAGAAAGGACCCAAATCAACAAAATCATGAATGAAAGAGGAGAGATCACAACCAACACCAAAGAAATTATAACAACATTTTATGAGCAACTATATGCCAGCAAATTAGATAACCTGGAAGAAATGGATGCATTCCTAGAGATGTATCAACTACCAAAATTGAACCAGGAAGGAATAGAAAACCTGAACAGACCTATCACCACTAAGGAAATTGAAGCAGTCATCAAAAATCTCCCAACAAACAAAAGCCAAGGGCCAGATGACTTCCCAGGGGAATTCTATCAGACATTTAAAGATGAATTAATACCTATTCTCCTGAAACTGTTCCAAAACATAGAAATGGAAGGAACACTTCCAAACTCATTTTATGAGGCCACCATTACCTTGGTCCCAAAACCAGACAAAGACCCCATTGAAAGGAGAATTACAGACCAATATCCTTGATGAACATGGATGCAAAAATTCTCACCAAAATCAGGCCAACAGGATCCAACAGTACATTAAAAGGATTATTCACCATGACCAAGTGGGACTTATCCCTGGGCTGCAAGGTTGGTTCAACATCTGCAAATGAATCAACGTGATACAATATATTAAGAAAAGAAAGAACAAGAATCATATGATCCTCTCCATAGATGCAGAAAAAGCATTTGAGAAAGTACAGCATCCTTTCTCGATCAAAACTCTTCAGAGTATAGTGATAGAGCGTACATACTTCAATATCATAAAAGCCATCTATAAAAAACCTACAGCGAGTATCATTCTCAATTGGGAAAAACTGAAAGCTTTCCCCTTAAGGTCAGGAAAGCGACAGGGATGTCCACTATAACCACTGCTATTCAACATAGTATTAGAAGTCCTAGCCACAGCAATCAGACAACAAAAAGAAATCCACGGCATCCAAATTGGCAAAGAGGAAGTCAAACTCTCACTCTTTGCAGATGATATGATACTTTATGTGGATAACCCAAAAGACTCCACCTCAAAACTGCTAGAACTCATACAGGAATTCATTAAAGTGGCAGGATATAAAATCAATGCACAGAAATCAGTGTCATTCCTATACACCAACAACAAGACAGAAGAGAGACAAATTAAGGAGTAGATCCCATTTACAATTGCACCCAAGACCATAAGGTACCTAGGAATAAATCTAACCAAAGAGGCAAAGAATCTGTGCTCAGAAAAGTATAAAATACTCATGAAAGGAATTGAGGAAGACACAAAGAAATGGAAAAACGTTACATGCTCATGGATTGGAAGAACAACATTGTGAAGATGTCAATGCTACCTAGAGCAGTCTACACATTTAATGCAATCCCCTTCAAAATACCATCCACTTTTTTCAAAGAAATGGAACAAATAACTTGTATGGAACCAGAAGAGACCCCGAAAAGCCAGAGGAATGTTGAAAAAGAAAAGCAAAGCTGGCGGCATCACAATTGCGGACTTCCGTCTCTATTACAAAGCTGTCATCATCAAGACAGTATGGTTCTGGCACAAAAACAGACACATAGATCAATGGAACAGAATTGAGAGCCCAGAAATGGCCCCTCAACTCTATGGTCAACTAATCTTGACAAAGCAGGAAAGAATATCCAATGGAAAAAAAACAGTCTCTTCAACAAATGGTGTTGGGAAAATTGGACAGCCACATGCAGAAGAATGAAACTGGACCATTTCCTTACACCACACACAAAAATAGACTCCAAATGGTTGAAAGACCTAAACGTGAGACAGGAGTCCATCAAAATCCTAAAGGAGAACACAGGTAGCAACCTCTTCGACCTCAGCCGCAGCAACTTCTTCCTAGAAACATCGCCAAAGGCAAGGGAAGCAAGGGCAAAAATGAACTATTGGGATTTCATCAAGATAAAAGCTTTTGCACAGCAAAAGAAACAGTCCACAAAACCAAAAGACAACCGAAAGAATGGGAGAAAATATTTGCAAATGACATATCAGATAAAGGGCTAGTATCTGAAATCTATAAAGAACTTATCAAACTCAACACCCAAAGAACAAATAATCCAATCAAGAAATGGGCAGAAGACATGAACAGACATTTTTCCAAAGAAGACATCCAAATGGCCAACAGACACATGAAAAAGTGCTCAACATCGCTTGGCATCAGGAAAATGCGTATCAAAACCTCAATGAGATACCACTTCACACCAGTCAGAATGGCTAAAATTAACAAGTCAGGAAACGACAGATGTTGGCGGGGATGTGGAGAAAGGGGAACCCTCCCACACTGTTGGTGGGAATGCAAGCTGGTGCAACCACTCTGGAAAATAGTATGGAGGTTCCTCAAACAGTTGAAAACAGGGCTACCATACAATCCAGCAATTGCACTACTGGGTATTTACCACAAAGATACAAATGTAGGGTTCCAAATGGGTACATGCACCCCAATGTTTATAGCAGCAATGTCCACAATAGCCCAACTGTGGAAAGAGCCAAGATGTCCATCGACAGACGAATGGATAAAGAAGAGGTGGTATATATACACAATGGAATATTATGCAGCCATCAAAAGGAATGAGATCTTGCCTTTTGCAACAACGTGGATGGAACTGGAGGGTGTTATGCTGAGCGAAATAAGTCAATCAGAGAAGGACATGTATCCTATGACCTCACTGATATGAGGAATTCTTAATCTCAGGAAACAAACTGAGGGTTGCTGGAGTGGTGGGGGGATGGGAGGGATGGGGTGGCTGGGTGATAGACATTGGGGAGGGTATGTGCTACGGTGAGCGCTGTGAATTGTGCAAGACTGTTGAATCACAGATCTGTACCTCTGAAACAAATAATGCAATATATGTTAAAAATAAAAAGAAGAAGAAGATAGCAGGAGGGGAGAATGATGGGGAGTAAGTCGGAGGGGGAGATGAACCAGGAGAGATGATGGACTCTGAAAAACAAACTGAGGGTTCTAGAGGGGAGGGGTGTGGAAGGATGGGTTAGCCCGGTGATGGGTATTAAGGAGGGCACGTTCTGCGTGGAGCACTGGGTGCTATGCACAAACAATGAATCATGGGACACTACATCAAAAACTAATGATGTAATGTATGGTGATTAACATAACAATAAAAATTTAAATAACAAAAATGTAATATTGGAAAAAGAAATATAAAGGTAATATGTAAGAGCAGAAATTTTCTCTGAATTGTTTTTTATTGAGCTTCTATCATTTCATAGCTTTGGGAGGCAGTGTAATGAAGCTGTCTCTGAATGACCTATTTATCTCTAAGTTAAAGATTCTATGCACCTTAGTTATTTCTCAAGAATAGACTATCTAAATACAGAAGAAGCCTTAAAACCCTTCACGTTTAAGTGATATGAAGGAGAATCTAAACAAAAATAATCCATATACCCATCACACAAGCAAACTAAAAAAAAACAAAAATATATCTAATGGATTTCTAAAATCAAAGGCATGTTAGATTTTAATTATCAGAGAGGTAAATTGCATTATGTTTTTTCTTGAGTTAAGACCTTCATGAAGACGTGCAGGAACTAAAACCCTTCAGAGTCTGATGGTTGCTTCAGTTCAGTTGTCTCTGTCACTTCATGCTCTGTGACTTGCCTATTCCTCCTCATCCAAACCTGTTTGTTATCCACCTTGAACATCCTGCCATAAGGAGTATTACTTGGTTTGCCCAGCTGGTCAATGGCATTTAGGTCTTTTCAGAAAACAGATGATTTCTAAATTAACAGTGACTGATTTTCTGTTAAAAAAACAAAGATGATCTTTTTGAAAAATGTTCTCTATCACATTTTTTATCCCCTCCCCCTAACATCCTCCATTGGCAGAGAGAGAGTGTATGCTTTCATCAGAATCCCAAAATGTTAACCACAAATCTGTGTTAAAATTTTCCCATATGTAAATATAAATTTGTAATTTTTGAAAGGAAAATATTAAAATATAAAATGAATAGAAATAAAAAAATATAAATTATCCTTGCCTATGGAGGGATTGAAATGCAAGACATGAGAATTCATTTAGATACAATATTATTTGGTCTTTGCATTGATTTTGACGTAATGACCTGAACTCACATTAAAAGAAAATTTAATGAAAAATAAAGACAAAAGGTCTTAATGTATTTCTAGATCCAAATCAAATAAAAACAAAAAATTAGCAATATTTTTAAGTAAAGCATGAAAGTAATCTTGCAAATTATCACTTCTATGATTCAACACACATTTGTATTCAACCTACATAAATACAGAGGCATATCTTTACCAACTCCACAATATTATGTATGTCAACTTGTTCTATTTTACCATTTACTTATGTGGCATCATCTTCAAAAAGCAAAAAAAACCTTTATGATATTTAAATTGTTCCATAAAGACCAATTTATATGCATTTATTCTTACCAGAGAATTTCTTATGATCCAAGACAGACATTATGACAATGATATAAGAAAAATAATCAGAACACTATATCAATAGACACTGTTTTCAAAATACATGCATATGGTAGAAATGTATAATATAGGTGACCATGAGAATTGATGACAAAATTGGAGAAGAAATTAAAAAGCATGAAACTTGGATATGTGATACCAAGTTCTAGAATGTACAAGCCTTACTTCAAAGCAAAAGTGCAAAGTGGAATCTAGTAGTTCTCCTCAATATCAGAAAGCTTCTATGTCTTTCACATTGGTTCTTCTCCCACTATGGAGAAATTTCTGGGTTTGCCTTATTCCAGCATTGTATAGGAAAACACATGTCCTTATGCGGGCAATAAAATCTTCAAATCAATAAACTGGCATGGTTTTCCCAGATCCGTCATAAAACATATTCTGGTAGAACATATAATTATTGGGGTAATGTAAACAAGAGCACAAATAAATATTAAAAAAATCCCTACACGTTCTTCTTTTATCTTTGTTCTGATTTCTGTTGGAGATGGACTTGCTATAAAATATGAAGAAAAAGTTTGAAATTTAAGTTGTGAATATTTGAGGGGCACCTGGGTGGCTCAGTTGGTTAAGCGTCTGACTTCGACTGAGGTCAAGATCTCAGGATCTTGGGATCAAGCCCTGCATGGGGCTTGCTGCTCAGCAGGGAGTCTGCCTGTCCCTCTGCCCCTCAGCCAGCTTGAGCTCACTTTCTCTCAAATAAATAAATAAATAAATAAATAAAATCTTTAAAAAATAAGTAAGTTGTGAATATTTAATTTGGAAAATTAGGTTTAACATGATAAGATTTACCGTGGTTCATCACATATCTTTAGCTATATACACTTAAACTAATTTTCACAGGCTTCTCATATTCTAATAAAACCACAATCTACTCTTTCTAGTTAATGATTTTATTGAATATACTTGTTTAAATATCATTGGAATTAAAACTAAACCTAAATTTCAGGAAGAATTCACTGTGTTTTAAAATGGATTATATTTGATCCCCTTAGCATCTTATTGACTTAGTAAAAAAGTGTTTTCAGCCCTTTTGACTTTTGAAAATATTTCCATTCTAATGTCTTTTGCTTCATAGCTAGAACTTAACTATATATGAAGCAGAATTAAAGTGAGCATGTAAAAACAGAACATAAATTTGTAAAGACTTATAATGACTATAATTTATTATTTCTAGCTTAGTTTATAGAAGCCTACCTTTCTAATTATAGGAAGGAAAAACCTTGCTTTACAAGTAGTTAGTATAAATCAAAGCTTATATTATAGGATACAGATATTGAAATGTATGTGGTGTTTTCCTGATTGTATAAGATTGTAAAGGATGTTTGAATCAGAAAATTGATCTTTCTGGTCTTTTATCTCCTGCAAAGTCTAACTAAATTTCATATAGTAAAAGAAAGATATATATTTTGGGGGTTAAATTTGTGAGAGAAAATTGACACTATTAGACAGTGCTATATATTGTATTTTTTTTACCTCTTTTATTCTTTCAAATTATGAGCCCACCTTCATGTAGTAGTCTTACAGCAATAAAACAATGCTTATGCCAATAATTTCAAGAGGCATGGTACCTAAAAAGCTAGGAAGAATTAAATATGGCATCCAAAAATTAGCTTTCATATGTTTTTGAAAAAAAAATCAATGAAATCAGACATTTTTAATATATAACTCCCTTACTTGTCATTCCTTCTCTATAATCTGTCTCTTTTTGACTATTTTAAGTTTTATTCATTTCATTCATTTATGCTATATTTTCTGAACTCTATATTTAAAAGGTGTTACAGTAATAAAAAACTAAATAGCATATACTACCAATTGTAATCTATATTTTTATTCTAATTTAGAATTTGTCCTTCAGTACCTACACATACCTGCTCGTTTGAAATACTACCCTATACTATGTGGACAAATTACAAAGCAAACAGTATTTTTCAGGAAAATTTCATTTCATTTCAACTTGTAAATCCTTTAACCTTCTTAAATGCGTTTAACTTCAATAGTCAGAGATCCATATCTACGTCACTTCAAAGTAAATTTTTGCTTTTGGTCCTTTTCAACAATTTTCATGATATTTGCTAATTTTAAATGACCATTCTGCTTTCTAGAGATTTCATCTTCATTTTCTTGGATAAAATAATTATTTAAAACACAAAGCTGTGACAATGTGTCATTGTAGTATTAATAACAAAAACATCATTTTCTTTTCAAATTTATACCTGCAGTTTTATGGATGACATGACTTCCGAGACTTGTCTCACAGCATTAAAGTGATGAGAGAAGTAAATACAGACAGAGATGAATTAAGTTTGGCCATGATTGAAACAATAGTTGCATATAGGTAATGAGACATAAGGGTTCCATACACTATTCTTCTACTTTTGCATGTTAGAAATTCTTTGAAATAATGTTTAAAAAGTAGGATAGAATTTATACAATGCTATCCCTTACTACTCAATTCTTAAATTATGATTACCATAAAACCAGAGTATGATAATATCTATTCTGAAACCAGAAAACTGAAACAAAAGTGAATAGTCTTGTATCTGCAATTCATTGCACTTATATATAGTTATATATATATAACTATATATGTATATGTGCAGTATACATTGATTATTCATATGTATGTAGAATTACATATATACACATTTGTATATATAGATAAATTTACATATGCAATATGTGTGGATTTACATGAATGGTAGAGGCTTACAGATGTCCCCATATGTCTGCCTTTCTCCATGGTAGTAAAAGATTTAGCTAAGCTGTTGATGCTGTGTTGCCATGTAAATTAGATTCCAGCTAATGGGATGTGAGTGAATGTTTTAAATCTACATTCCTGGACACACTTAACTGGGCTTGTACTCTTCAATGTATGAGAGCTTATTCTTTACTTCTTTTTTCACTTCCCACAAGCTGAAATGTAGGGGTGTATATGTAGCCTTTCTCAACTATGTATACGAGGGCAACACCGTCCACATGGTGAGCAAGAATATGGAAGGCTTGGGGTACCCTACACTAGCCAGAAATAATGCCAACTTTGGACTGTTATAACATGGAAATAAACATTTTTCATGTGTAAATAACCTATTCTTGAGTCTTTAATATAACAGCTTTTCTGTAACCTAAATATGAGTATTTGATACTTAGAAGTGAGGAACTGTTATAACAATGGTCAGTGTGGTCAAGTGTCAGAATAAAAAGACGTAGCTATAGTAAACTGGAAAATGTGCAACCATTTTTAGATAAGAAATGGAAGCCAGATTAAGATATGCATTCATTCAACATATCACTCTTCTCAAAAATTCTTTATATAGTTCTGCCACTGAAAACTTCCTACTAGTCATCTTTCTTACCAGGATACCAGTTAAAACTATGTTGTGAGATGTCTTCTCTCGTCCATTTCTGCCTACACTCTCTCTCTTGAGCTACCAGAGCATTTAATGTATCATATAATATCATATACCATATTTTACATATTTCAAATATGCAGCATTATTTCTTTCCTTGGTTCATGAAACAATCAATGCACATCTTTATTTGAGTAACTAATGTTTACGATATGCTAAGATTGGTGCTGAGAAAGGAAATATTCAAGCATATAGGTCTAAATAGCCTATCTCTAAGAGCCATAGTACATGATTTGAGAACTAATTTGATAGTTATCTGCCTTACCTGTTTAATGCTTGATAGTGGCATTGTACATTACTCCTTTGAGAAACTACTTGTATTTTAACAGCTATTGTTCATGATTTAGCCTAGATGGGTAAATATTAGGGCGATGCAGACCACTGTGCAATGGTCTGAAGAAAAGACTCTAGATAAATACTCCTTATCACAGCACAGGAATTGAATTAGGTTAAGACTAGCTCTTTCTTTCTAAAAGAAAGGAGCTGCACTGTCATATATAGGAGCCCCTGGCCACATTATTGGCCACTTAAAATGTCACTAGCCTGGAAAGAATTGAACTCTAGGCTTAAATTATATGTCAGATTTCAAAGACTCCTAATATGAAAAAATAATGAAAAATATTTTGTTAATAATTATTTATTTATATTAAAACGATAATATTTAGGATTACATACATTGTTAAAATGAATTTTATCTTTTTAAAAACTTATTTAAAATGTGGCTACTGGAACATTTAAAATTACATACATACATACATTTGTAGCTTGCATTACATTTCTATTGGCCAGTGCAACTCTACAGAATTTTCTTGTTTACTCTGTTAATAATTTGATAAAATGAAGCTCTGCAATTATGTAGTAATGGTGCTTATTCTAGAATTCTGGACTTTCATTTAACAGCAGAGGACTGTGTCTACTAGAAGGTAACTCAGTGAACCTTGAAGGTATATGAAAATATGTAATTTAAAATTAATGCCTGAATAACAAAGTGACTTCTGTTTTTTTCTTTAATGTTTACTTCACACTGGATGAAGGAATATGTCTCATGCATAATATAAAATAATTCTTAAAATGCCACATACATTTAAGGTCATGCACCACAATGTTAATTAGGCAACATTTGAATATTAATGTTTATCCAGTATGAACAGGCAGTTCACACATAGTGGGCATGAACTAGCTAATAACTGGTACAGTTGCAGTGTACTTCAGCAGAAGATACTCAGTTGAAGGAAAGAAGCCTTGTTAGAAATTCCCTGGCTTCTGTGCTATGGGAAGCTTATTTTTGAGATTTTACTTACAAAGAAAAGAGTTCTCTTCCTGACAAAATCACAAAATTGAAATAAATTTAAAAGAAGAAAATTCCCCTCTAACAGGCGTGGTCCTGGTTTACTCATGGCTCAGAAACAAGAAGGAAACCATTCCTGGGTTCCAGCCTAGCCAACAGTTATTGGAGGGTTGGCATCAAAACAAGGACTCTTAGAAGCACAGATACTGTGGGCGTGGTAGTCAGCTGAGAATGCTCCGTAACAAGCAGAAGGAGCAGTTGAGAATTCTCTGAGCACGATGGAGAGAAGCCACCCCTAGGCAGAATCACATGGAGTTGCAAAAGAGAACCAGCAATCTAGAAGAGAGTTTTAGAACCTGGACAGGAATGTGTCACCTAGCCACATGCTGAAGTGTCCTTCTCCGTCCCTAGTGAGGAGGAAAGAGACATTTACACAGAGTCGTGATGCTCATTAATTATAGGATTCTGCCCATCTGTCTCTCTCTCTTTTTCTATTTGGTAACTTTTAGAAAAATGACATTCTGTTCTCATTATAGAGAGTAGATTTAGGCACTGTCAATAATTTTTCTTTCTTTTTGTTTCTTTTTATTCTTTTTGTCTTGAGTTCAATAACTCCTTCAGCTATTAAATATATGTTGGAATGCAGCCACATATAACTATGTATGTATAAATAGAAATGATATTTGGAAATTTCACATATTACAATTGCTGCCAAAATTATTCTGCTCAGTGGATAGAAAATATATCAGTATACCTTACAAACTGCTTTCTAAAGGAGGCTATTCCCACTGGGTAGACTACACATGACATCTACAATAAACACTCGATGCACATTTATTGAATAATGTCTGAAAATGAGGCATTAAACCATTGGAACAAGTTTTCAAATCTTAAATTATACTATATTTCTATACTGTCATTCCTTGCTTTTTGAAGAATTAACAATAAGAAAGTTGCAACGATTCATGTGAAATCCAAGTGTTACTCAAGACATCACATTCCATCTAGGAAATGTAGAGAGTTGGGCAAGCTTCATTCTCTCCCCCACAACAATGAAAAAAGAAAAAATGGGCAAATTGCAAATTAACAACTTTTCTTGAAACAATTCAGGGCAAGCAAATCAGCATGTGGGGAGAGATAGGTCCCTACAGGGGAAAGATCTCAGCATGTGTGTACCTGGGACAGAGCTACTGGATGCTATCTAAACCAGGAAGAAGACTCAACGAAATATTTTTAATAAATTGCCAGTGACCAAGTGTGGCTGCTATGGGGCTTCTGGCATAAGACGGTTTGTCTGCTCTTAAAGTCTTTGCCTCCCTGAAACCCACCACCACTTTACAGGGAGGACTGGAGAGGAATCTGAGGAGGCTTCCGTCTGGGTTCTGGCTGAGAGTTGGGACAGGAGTCACACTAAAACTCTAACCTTCTCCATGTGTCCTGTCTGTCCTATGGATCAAGAGCCTTGTTATTTGGAGAAAAGAACAAGAACACTGATGACTTCTGAAAACTGAACAGAAGAAAGGAACAGGAAGGAAAACAAACAACAAACAAACTCCACCTCAGAGGAAGGGGCAGAACTTGTAAAACTGTACACCTAAGACCGGGTACCCAGCACCTGCCAATGACTGAGGCTTAATCAGAAAAGCAAAGGATGTCCTACCTTCAAATTTGGAATGGTGGGCTCAGAGATGGAGTCAGTGGAAAGAATCAGTCCTAGAGAAGCTCAAGTACTCACCCCTGGAGTATCCTCCATCTTTTGTATTATCTTTTCTTGGTAATCTTTGAGTGTTTAAATCTTCCTTCAGTCCTACAAGATATCCCAGCCTCATTCTGCCATTTTTTCTTTCTGTCTCACATTAGCCATTTCTTGCAATGAACATGCATACAGTGGTATATCAATCTTTGATAATTCCCTGGTATAGTATAATATAATTTCCCTGGTATAACATATTATATGTATATAACATATATACTATGCCATATTATTTTTAATTGCATTGCTTGATGTCCCTACTCTTTATTAAACTTCTTGTTTTTTTTTTTTTCTCTTTACCTTCTTTTCTCATTTTACTTTTCCTTCCTGGGCAATTTGATCCATTCCAAAGGCTGAAACTTCTTTGCAAATATTACTTGCTCTCTAACTATGTTTTAAGTTCTTGAAATTAGGACCATTATTTCCATCTTACTAAACCTGTTTTTCTTGAATATCCAGAAAAATCTCAAACAATATATAAAAGTGTATTCATCACATTCTGTTAACTCCTTTCCTTGCCTTGCATATTAAATGAATTCCCATTTGCTTATTTTCCCAATCCAGAAATCTATAACTTTGTCTTTAATTTTCTTACTCCAGTGAATTCTCCAATTCCCCAACATCAACTAAATCACCAGGTTCTGTCAACTTTCAGAAACTTTTTTTGTATTTATAGTCTTCTTCTATGATTACCGACCTTGCACTAATCCTAGATAAAACTGTCTCTCCAGGATTTTTACAGAAGCTTCCAATCTGTTCACCCCCCCTCTACTTTCTCTTTTAATGTCTTTCAACATAACACAGCTTGTCTTTTCCTTCTGAAATAGCGTCTGTATGAGTTTCCTATTGCTGCTATAACAAATGACAACAAACTCGGTGGCTTCAAACAGTGCAAATGTATTCCTTACACTCATAAGTCCAAAATATTGGGTATCTGAAATTCAAGTCCTTCAGAGCTGTTTCATTCTATGTTCTCATGGACAGAATCTGTTACTTTGCCTTTTCAGCTTCTAGCGGTGCCTGCATTCCTTAGCCCATGGCCCCATATTCCACCATCAAAGCAGCAAACCTTCAAATCTCTCTCTTCTTTCCCTTTCCATTGTCACATTCTCTGATTTGTTCTCTTGCTTCCCTCTCATAAGAACGCTGGTAATTGTAATGAGACCATGTGAACAATCCAGGATAATCTCTCCATCTCAAGACACTTGACTTAATCATATTTGCAAAGGTCCTTTGGCCATATGAAATAAGGTGTTCACAGATTCTGGGAATTAGGATGGGGACATCTGTAGAAAGCCATTACTCAACTTGCTGCAGCATCTACTAAATACACATACAAACTTGTTCTTGTTTACCTCTTCCAATGGCTTTCACCAACACCCCAAAATTGCTACCAAATTTTTCAAGTGCAAAAGTGTGATAAGCTGGAATATTGTTTATTTTTTAAGTCACTGCAACTTTCCCAATGTTGGTGTTATATATTGGTTTTACTAGTATATCTATATGCATTTTTCATAGTATTTCATGTACATACATGGTTATTTTTTCCTCCCAATGGCCACTCATACTTCACAAATAGATACAGGGGCATCTGAATGGCTCAGTTGTTTAAGTGTCTGACTTGCTTTCAGTTCAGGTCATGATCTCAGGGTCATGAGATCGAGCCCCTTGTTGAATCCTGTGTTGGGCTCCATGCTCAGCATGGAGTCTGCTTGTTCCTCTCCTTCTGCTCCTTCCCTCACTCCCCACTAATGCTCTCTTTTCTTTCTCTGAAATAAATAAAGCCTTTTAAAAATTAGATATAGACCTTCAAAAATATTTGTTGCCAGCCATAGTTCTAAGTGCTGGGGAGATGCTGGAAAACGAAACATAAAGAATACCTACAATAAACAATATAAATAAATACATTACATTACTTAAAATTAGTTGTAAGTGTTAATAAAGTAGGATAAGGGAGAGGGACTGAAGGCAGCAAAAGAGGCATTTTAAATTAGGTGATCAGGTGACAGTTGAGTAATATCTTAAGTGTTGAGAGGAAGTCAGCCACACAAACATTTGGAAGAAAATTAGCCCAGGGAGGGGCGCCTGGGTGGCTCAGTTGGTTAAGCGACAGCCTTCAGCTCAGGTCATGATCTCGGGGTCCTGGGATCGAGCCCTACATCGGGCTCCCTGCTCCGCAGGAAGCCTGCTTCTCCCTCTGACCCTCCCCCTGCTTGTGTTCCCTCTCTCGCTGTGTCTCTCTCTCTCTGTCAATTAAATAAATAAATAAAATCTTAAAAAAAAAAAGAAAATTAGCCCAGGGAAAAAAGAAAGAAAATATTAGTCTTTTTTTTTTTTTTTTGAAAATATTAGTCTTGATAATGTGTTCAAGTATCTCAGAAAAGTCTAGAATGGCTGGAGCATAATGGGGTATTATAGATAATATTGTAGTTATATAATATCTATAATATAATAGATATAAGGTAATAGATAATAACATAGATATATCTATAATATAATATAATAGAATAGATATAAGATTGTAGATAATAACATGAGATGAGATTGGAGAAGCAGGTACGTGAGCTCCCCTTCCTGAAAAGTCCCATAGACCATGAACAATTGCTTGGGGTTTTGTCTGGGCTTAATCAGAAGTCATTGATATTTAAGAAGAGTGACATAACCTCACATAGTTTCGGAAAAGATAATACAGCTGTTTGGGGAAGACTGGAATAAAGAGGAGTACAATAGAGAAAAAGCTATTGCAGTAAATCTGTAAGGCATGACTAGAAACAAAGAGAATCATCCACTGTACAGACTGAGCATGTAACATGTAACAACATTATTCTAGCACTGGGGATAAGTGCAAAGGAGACCAGAGTGATTCGTATCTCCTTTCTAAACTGTGACATGAATCCCTAGAGCAGAATTCGTTTTTTCACTCAAGTTTCCATTACTCTTGGTATAAATGTCTTATCACATATAATTGATCAAACTGGCACTTACTTGTTTGCTTTCCAAATCAAACTTTGGTCTTCACATGGAGAGGATTGTTTATTTTAACTTCAGTATATTTTCTACACTTCCTGTTCCCAAACCAAGCAAAAGTAGAGGCATATCAGAATGTTTTAATTTTTTATTTTAAATAAGGAATACAGACAAACACTCTTAAATTAACTGTAATCATCACTGACAGGACAGAGTCAAATGATGCTTATGGCAAATAAAATTATAACAAATTTTTACTCTTACTAGAGCAAAGTAATTAATTCAATTGGATAGGTAAAGGTTGATTTTTACATCTATTGTCCTTATATGTTGGGAAGATTAAAAAAAAATTACTAGGTCTGTGTGTTTGTCGGGGGGAAGGTTGTATAGCTTTTTATAAAGCCAGAATGGCTTAGGCTTCAAAAATGTCAAGCATATCTTGGTAAGCACCAAACAGTTTCAAATAATTTGTACCTTTGCCCGGAGTAAGTGGTGAATTCAGTATTTGAGCTCAGTTGATTTAATTCTTTAAATATAGTGTACAAAATATTTTTGTATTGATTTTATTATTTCCTACTCAATATTTTAGCTTCTGATGATGTAGAAATTAATATTTTTCTTTTTTTTTTAAAGATTTTATTTATTTATTTGAGAGAGCGAGAATGAGAGAGAGAGCACATGAGAGGGGGGAGGGTCAGAGGGCGAAGCAGACTCCCCACCATGCAGGGAGCCCGATGTGGGACTCGATCCCGGGACTCCAGGATCATGACCTGAGCCGAAGGCAGTCGCTCCAAAGGCAGTCGCTTAACCAACTGAGTCACCCAGGCGCCCTCTTTTATATGTATATTAATTAAATGAGAAGACTGATTCAAATAAATAATGAATTTGTATAGAAAAAAACATTTGTCAGATTCTCACATTAAATGAATGGAATAATGAATCAGTAACTGTGAAAATATTGGAGGTTGGTTTAAAATTACATGTCTTGTCCAAGTGGGAGAATTGACAATATTTTCAATCACTTTCCACAGCAAGAGACCTTGAGCAAATCTATACCATTGGGTTCATATGTTAAGTTAGATGTTCTTGCTACAATATGATACAATGATTCCGAAAATATTAGTACCTGTCCTCCAAGAATAGTTATATAAAGATGTATGCGTATTTCTTGAGACTATTTAGTCATACTATTTTATAATGTTCACAAATGATATATTAACTTATCTGTAAATTATTAATATCATCACATTTCCATAAAGAATTACAGCAATAATATCATCAACTAGGTAAAACATTTTCATAGATATCCCATAACAATGAATACAATGTCTTTACATTTTAATATACAAATTAAGCCATTAGTTTTTTTTTTTCTGGTCAAACATAAGCTTTGTACTTGAGTAATTCTGAATAATTTATTTGATAGAAAGAGCTAATTGTACTTATTTACACTGATATTTAAGTATTCTGTTTTTTTTTCCTTTTTGTAAAATTGAGGTATAAATGACATATTATATTACATTAGTTTCGGGTGTACAACATAATCATTCAATATGTGGATATATTGCAAAAGGATTGCCACAATGAGTCTAGTTAACATCCGTCTGCCTGAAGGACTTTCTTTTATGTTTCCTATAGTGTGAATCTGCTGGTGATGAGTTCTTCTAGATTTCGTGTATGTTTAAACATCTTTATTTTGCTTTCACTGTCGAAATGTACTTTGATTGGGCACAGCCATATCAAGAGTCACAGGTGGTATTAAAAATACCTTAGCCACTGTGTGGTGAAATTTGCAGTAGCTCCCTATTACCTGGAATGACCTCTCCAGTTTTGCGTGGGGCCAGACTTATAAATTAAATGCATCCTTTGAGTCTTTGAGTGTGACATCTACTTGTGTCATTCCCTTGGGATACAATATGGCTTTTTATTTATTATCTTGATAGTGGGCAAGGGGCAGTTTCAGAGCCTTCCATGTGAATTTCTTACTATAGTTAGCTCTTATCTTATTGAGACTGTTGTAAACAAACCTAGGATGTCCATTTAAATTATAATCTGAAGAAATGACTATGGGGTGGGTCTGTATACACAATGGACAAATTTTGGAATGGTTCTGGGTTAAAACTCCAATTATTATTTGATCCTTATGTTTGCCCTATATCTAACAGCACTTAAAAGAACTTGGCAGCCCACTTCCCCAGTATATGGTTACCCCAGGAAATGATCATAGGTTTCTTGGAAGACTGTGAAAATAACACCTGTTTACTGTTTTTTTTTTTTTTTTCCTGGTTTTACAATGCATTCTTCCAAAGGGGATCGCACCTCTCTATCACGTGGGACTGACTTAGATCTAGAAATTGGCAAAGTATTGGCTTCAGCACCTCCACTCTTAATCCCTTTTAATGATGTATTAAATACTTTGGCTGCCCATCAGTGTAATTCATGGGGACACCAAGTACTATAAGTCATCTCCATAGATACCTGCTGGTCATATCCCTGATTGACATTCCAAACTTATTTCCAGCTAATACCATCACACTTACCTTGCTTCTGATGGTTAGGTGTTGCCAGCTGGCCTCTGCTTTTCTGAGGTCTTATTGTCCCTATTACTACTGGGGGAGACAGTAGACCCAAAATGGAATCACTTGTATTCAACTACAATCAGCCAGCCAAGATTTAGTACCTAACCTAACTGTAGTTTCATCCCTCCAGGAATGTAATCTTTAATCAGTGAGCATTAAATTATCTGGTCAGCATTAGTGAGATAATCTGCCCGATAGACCCCCTTCTTTTCCCCTTAGGGAGGTGATTTTGTCTGAAACAATGCATTCTTTCCCAACAATTTTCTTTTTTTCCTGTTCACTTTCCATTTCCATTTCTACAGCTTGACAGGGCTTCTTTCTGTTCTTAGATGGGATGATGCCCAATTCATGATTTGTTAAATAGAGCCAATTTCATCTTTAAATTTACTTGGTTGAATTTTTGTTGTTTAATACTAATTAAACAGCTACTACTGAGATTTTCTCTGATTCTAGAAGCTGTCTTCCCCATTGCGTTTACCATGTCCTTGGTAACTGGAGGCTGCTCAGAGACCTCTCCTAGAGCATGGTCCTAAGGTGCCTTATGATGGATTGATTCTAACACACCCATTTCTCTGAGACTTTTGATCCATCCCACTAGTTTGTCATGGTAGTTCTGGCATCTGTACTCTATTATGAACCATCAGTTTGGTCACTTTTTCTAAGCTTCCAAGAGTCAAGCATAATAGAATTGTCAACAGGGTCCTTGCCAGTGTTTGGATCTTGTATAATGTTTACAAGCTCTTCTATCCAACTTTATATCCCCCCCCTTTCTTTTTCTCACACCCACAGGATTCATTCTCAGGCATTCTTACCAGGCATGTTAGTCAGTATCAGCACCTTTAACATATAATCTTCCTTCTCCATTTATTGTCTTCACATATTCCCAGTACACTTATGCTACAATTTGATCCAAATTATTCTATCAGTGAGGAGGAGAGAGGACAAACCCTGTGGTGGAAAAAAAAACATTTTCTTGTAAAGTAGCTGTCTAATTTGAATGTTCTGCCTTTTCTTTCAGCAAGAGGGTCTCTCTATTCCTACAAGGGAGGATGGAGCATATTTGGAGATACAAATGGTACAGGAGAAACTGAGGATTCAACATTCTTGAATGCATCTACCAAGATATTCTTGTACCAGATTGAAGGGCCCCACTCCTTCCCTGTCAAAGAGACTTCAATGTATGAGCCTTCCCTGATTGTTTGCCACTCTCAGACTTAAATGTTGTACCTGTTCCTCGGCTGTGTCTGTTTTTAAACTTCAAGAGATGAGGATCTTTTTAAATACTGCGAAGTCTTTCTCTCACACTTGCCTTAAAATCACTAATCTGATTATCTAAGGTTGTTATTTCTACTCTTAAATGAATCAGTCATGCTGAGAAATAACCATCCAGTTCTATAGTTGCTATTTCTTCCCATACTTCTCAAATTCCCCAGACTGGCAATTGTATCAGATCCCAGTTCAAACACATTGGAATCACATTGCTATGGTTGCCAGAGATGTGCGTTACTCTACTACCACCTAGGGTGAGGTACTCCTTGCAATTAGCTGGCAAGTGATGTGAATCCAAGACCTTATCCTTTGAGTCTGTTTTCTAGGAGCACTTAACAGCACGACATGCCTTAGATCAGCTTCCCTAGAAATGGAGTGTAAGATGGGAGTTCCTGTTCAAGTGATTTATTGTGGGAGTACTCTCCATGAGAAATGGACTTGGGAAATTGCTCCACAGAGTTAATCCTGCCTTGAGGCAAGGAGCCTGAATCTTGTATGCAAAGTCTATGCCAGGTGGAGTGGGGATGTTTCCCTGAGTGAGCTGGCTCCCTTTGGCCGAAGTAAATTCTCTGGAAAAAGAGGCAGTTGTGAATTTTTAACAGTTAACACTAACAGGCTAAGGGATAGATGCTCCTGCTGGTAAGAGGGAACTCGGTGGACCCTACCAGCATCCACTTTAGGAGGTATAACACCAGGAACATTCTGTGGTTCTTGAGGCTAATGCTTTTAAGGCATCAATTTCACTCAATAAATGTTTACTGAGCACTTATAATATGATAAATTCTGTAATTGGCCCTACCTTAGCATAGTTCTCTATTCTTAAAGAATTTGACAGTGGAACAAAAGATTAAAGTAGGTACTCTAGTTATAAAATATAGGGCAAAATGTGGAAATTGCCATAGGTCTAAAGGGAGATTAGATCAAAGAATCATTTACTTTAGAGAAATACTTCAGTGGGTTCATAATATAATAGCAAGGGGTTTTCTTGATATTGCAGCATATAAGAACCTACTGTCCCTCATTGTGAAATTAATGGTTTTATGATGTCTTATTCAATTAAGTTCTAAAATTATTTATTAAACATCAGGCTCTGTGGATATAGAAGTATACAGAATAAAACTCAGTCTCTGACTTCATGAAGTTAGTGTCAACATTTTATTTTGAAGGTTATTTTTTCTTCTTGATCTAACTGGAGCAATTAAATAGAATTTTTTTTTAATTAAAGGTTTTGTTGTTAAAGGTTTTTGTTGTTGCTTTTAACAAAGAATCTCTTAAAGGAAGTGAAGTTTTACTTATGGTTTATGTTAGTGAGAATAGCGGAGGGGCTCCAAAGATAGGAATTCCTTGCATATATTTCTTCGTACACATTTTAACAACTACTTTTTAAACAGTATTGACATACATTACCGATATTCCATTATTCCTAAATGTCAGTAAAATATAGGCTGGTGTTGTGCTATTGGGACAATGCAAGCGTCAGGGAGGTATTTGGTTAAGAAAACAAAAGAAAATACCTCAGTGTAGAATCTAACTTCCTCTAGAAGGGTAATTCCAGTCAGAGGACAAGGGAGCTTAGAAAAATGTATAATTATACTGATCTTTCTTTACTTCTATATGATTGTTATAACTTTAGAGGCTCCTTTTCCCTTAAGAACTCTGTGAAGAGCATGCATGGATATTATGGTATTTGTTTTACAAAGTGGAATATTACATTAAAAGTAAATTGTCTTTTCCAAGTTTGTATAGATATTTAATATTAGTTGATATGACAGTTGAGATAATACAGTTTCCACCTCAAAGCTTTTGATAAGAACTATTGCTTCATGAAATTAAAATACCCTTGATTTCTCAGGATAGTCTTACAACTAGTATTTTTAGTTATTGTACAAGCAACACGTTATTTTCTCTTTCATGTTTCTTGTCAATCTGTGTTGATAGATGTCATCTCACAAGTATATCCCAGTTTGGGTTGAAGTCAGTCTCCATTTCATGTTTGTATTTGAATTTAGGTCTGTCACTAGTGATAAAGAGTGATGAATGTGATATTGCCATGTTGAAAGATCATTAAATGTCACTCTGTGTCCTGGCAGCCAAATGGCTGGCAGAAAGTCAATGATGCAAACTCAGCTTGGAGTGTGGAGAGTAGAGATGGATCTAGGGCAGCACAGAGTCATGCAGGCTGTGAACAATCAATCAATCATTCCATTCAAAGGAAGAGTAAAATGAGATTTGATGGGAATACTGTGTGAGTGACTACAGTGGTAGACATTTAGCTTAGAAGTGTTTTGATTTACACTTAACAACCACCTAGTTGTAAGCAGTTAGAATAATAGGATTGGAAAACTATGTATTTGATCAATTTCTTTGAATATCTTTTGACTTCAGATGTTCTTTATACACCTTAAGTCTTAAACAGTCTTAAACAACTTTCCTAGCTCTAGAGAAATGGCCTGTAGATGGGCCAAAGTGAGTCAAGTGTTCAGTCAACCCATTAGAGGTACAATTTATATATCCTGATAAAGAAAGCATTAAATCTGAATGGCAATGCTATTTCACTTCTTCGGTGGCTTTCTACAATTTGTGTATAATTTATATAGCTTTCCACTTTCCTTGCTGCTCTTCCATTTCTATGAATTGATTCCCTGAAGTTCCTAAATATAAATTGTACTTAAAAGAGTGTGGAAATGCTTACTCAATATTAATATTTATTTTCAAAAAGCTTTTAAGACCATAACACAAAATATGGAGCACTTTTTATATGTTTATCCAGTAATACACCATTTGTGTTTTAAACATAGGCTAGAAAATGAAAAACATTGCTATTGACTACCACCAGGTATCTTTTAGATTGATAAATCTGTTTAATCTGGTTCACTTCCATTTGATGAAAATGGGGAGTATAAAATTCACAAAGTGAGAGGTGAATCATAGGCATTATGACAGAAGAAGTTTGCATTAATGAGCTCTTTCTGTATTTAGATATTTGACTCAGGGTATTTTAGAATGAGTTATGAATTTGTCAGTATAAGTATACTGAGAATAATATTATCTGTTCCAAGTCATAACTGTATTTTAAAATCTTTACTAGACTGTACAGGTAACAGATATATTCTAAATCAAATTCTGATAGTTATTTTCTGAGGTAGAATTAGAAATCCATTTTTTTCCTGAAAGTTATATCAATGAGATTTAGAAAATTTGGCAGTATTCATAAAGCAATTTCCAGTTTAACATAACCATCCAGGTCTTTCTTTTTCTTTTTTGCGGGGGGCACAATTACCATTAAAGATGAAAATAACTGGATGGATATCGATATCGTAGCCAAATGTCATTAGCAATTAAGATTACCTGATCAGATTCCTGAATTCTAATTTTTAGGGAGCAACAAGTATTGTTTTGACTAATGTGTAGATTCCCACTTAGATTTTCCTGCAGGAAGAATGCAGAATGTCTAGGTG
The DNA here is from genome assembly GCF_003265705.2 of Callorhinus ursinus. Taxonomy (NCBI): domain Eukaryota; kingdom Metazoa; phylum Chordata; class Mammalia; order Carnivora; family Otariidae; genus Callorhinus; species Callorhinus ursinus. The sequence goes on along the minus strand of NW_027397073.1, from coordinate 10,931,757 downwards.
GCATGTTAATGTCTAGGTTTTTTAGCAATTATATTTTTATTTGTGAATCAATGAACAGCATCCCGGTTAAGTTTAAATAAATATGTTAGCCTAATATGCCTATTTCAGAAAGCAATGCTCCGTATTGCCTTCATGTTGTCATTAGACATCTACCTGCGTGTGAATCCATCCTTTTCTTTACATATATTGTTAGCTATGTCTCTCCTCCATATTAAATACCAGGCCTTCTTCTTGTGCTTGAATTCCTATCCCCATTTATCATTACAAATACCTCTTTTGGAAATCTCTCTTTTTTTACATCTTCCCTTTTCGATCCTTCTTGATCTTTCTCTTGCTTTATTGTTTCCCAGCTAAAATACATGAAATCTCCACTTAATCTCTAACTCTGCTAGAGACTCTACTTTTTATTTTCTCATTCATTTTAGGGTTAAACTTCTCAAGAGTTTTCTTCAGAGTCCTTCATTTGTTCATCTTTCTTTCATTCCTATTATATTTTTAAAATATTTGACACAAAATAAATTCGGATGTGTCTAAAAGTATATAATCAGTTAAAAAAAACAAAAATTAATATTTCTGATAGCTAGCTGAAGAGTTAGTTCCCAGTACTTTAGAAGCACCTCTGTGAGTCTTCCTATTGCATTCCTTCTCTTGCTTCTAGAGGTAACCACTATCTCACATTTTATTTCAATCTGTATACAATTAAATAATATATTCTTTTGTTTTCTGGCTTTTAAAATTCATATGAACTGAGTCATATGACATGTAATATTCTATGGTTTGTGTTTATCACTCAACATTGTTACATTATGTTATGAGATTCATCCATGATGATGTGTTCAGTTGTAGTTCATTTACTTTCACTGTTGTATGAATACAGCTCTGTATGAGCATGGCATAGTTTATGTGTTTATGTATCAATTAGTCTGTTGATAGAAGAGCCAATTTTAAAAACTTCAAATTCTTTGATATCCCATCCACCCCAGCTAAGATCTATATTCCCTCCGCCTTAACTCTGGGCAAGTTTGTGTCTGCTTTGGCAAATAGAGTATAAGAGAAAAGAAGCTTTACTTCAAATGCTAGGTAATATGTCACCATGGGACTTCCATCTTGTTTACTGGAGCAACTATTCTTAATGTTCCAGAGGCTATTTAAGAAGTCCAACTTCCTTGGGTCACCTGGGTGGTTCAGTCAGTTGTCTGACTCTTGATTTTGGCTCAGGTCATGATCTCAAGGTTTTGAGATGGAGCCTGCTTAAGATTCTCCCTCTGGCCCTCCCCCCTCACCCCCACACACACTCTCTCTCTTTCAAAAAGATATAGATAGATAGATAGATAGATAGATAGATAGATAGATAATAGATAGATAGATAGATAGATAGATAGATAGATAGATAGATAGATAAATAGAAGTCCAACTTCCCTGACCACCATGGTGGAAACTAAACAGACACTATGGTCAACAGTCTCAACATATATCAGCGTTCCAGTATAATCCCATCAAAAAACCAGACGTGAGTAAAGTCAGCTAGGACCCTCTAGACCAGCCCATCTACCAGCTGAATAGCATCAAGTAACCTCTGCTAATACTGCGTGGAACAAAAGGATCATCTAGCCAAGTCCAGCTAAAATTTCTGATGCCCAAATCATGAGACAAACAAAATAATTGTTATTTTAAGCCACTGAGTTTTGGGATAGTTGGTTTCATGATAAAAGATTAATGAAAAGAAGATCACACCTGCAAGTGGGATGATGCCAGAACAAAAACCTACAATATATGGGATTTATTATGGGATTGTGTGGCAGTCAAACCTAAACGGACTTTGAGAGAGTTTGTGAAGTGAGAAAAAAAAATATATTGGAAAGTAGAGAAAAGAGGGCCCTTGTTACCACTAAGCAAACATATATATCATTCTAAAAATTGTGATTAACTTCTAGGGGGAAAAAAACAAAACACTACAGGTTGCAATGAGTGTGTTGAAAGCAGCAACTCAACCAAGTGTGGGGATTCAGGTAAATTCTTTGTGTATTTGATCCAAGGCCTGGAAGATAATCTGGCATTATACAGATAAGGAGGGGGGAATGGGTGTGGAAATGTAGATTGTCTCCCAGGCAGAAGGAAAGCTTGGAAGGAAATACATTGTGTTTATTATGTAAAACATTTCCCTTGAGTGTTCAGGTTTCTTCAAGTGTTTGTATCTCATAAAGCCTCTTAAAGATGATGTATTTGCTATTTATTATAGTCTATTTTCTTAATAAATGCATTTCTTCCATGACACTGTGTTGTCATTGCTCTAGATTTTGGACAACCTCATGGGTGTGCAGTGATACTTCTTTGATTTAACGTCCATTTTTCTGATGAGAGATCATGTGGAGCATCTTTTTATATGCTTATTTGTCATCTCTGTATCTTCTTTGGTGAGGTGTCTGTTCAGGTCTTTGGCCCATCCTTAAATTGGATTGCTTGTTTTATAATTGTTGAGTTTAAAAGAGTTCTTTGTATTTTTTGGATAACTGTCCTTTATCAGATTTGTTCTTTGCAAATACTTTCTCTCAGTCTGTCTCTTGTCTTCTCATCCTCTTGACACTGTCTTTCAAAGAGCAGAAGTTTTTAGTTTTAATGAAGTCCAGCTTACTAATTATTTGTTTTATTGTTCTGTATTGGGTGTTAGATCTTAAAAAGTCATTCCCATTCCCAATTAAGATTTTTTCTTATGTTGTCTTCCAGAAGTTTTATAGTTTTGCATTTTGCATTTAGGTCTGTAACCCATTTTGAGTTAATTTTTGTGAAGAGTATAAGGTCTGTGTTTTGATTCTTTTTTTTTTTTTTTGCACGTGGATGTCCAGTTGCTCCAAAACCATTAATTGGAAAAATGCTCCATTGTATTGCTTTTTTCCTTTGTCTAAGATTAGTTGACTCTGCTTGTGTGGATCTATTTCTGGGCTTTCTACTCTATCCCATTTATTTATTTGTCTCTTCTTTACCAATACCACAGTGTCATAATACCTGTAGCTTCATAGTAAGTCCTGAAGTCAAGTAGTGTCAGTCTTCCAACTTTGTTCTTCTTCAGTATTGTGTTGGCTATTCTGAATAAATGTTTTTAGTTGGTATTACTAGTATTTTATCATTTTGTTTTTTTTTCTCCTGTTTAACTCAGTTTTAGGTAAAAAAAAAAAAAATCCCAAAAGTCCTTTGAGATTTGTAGAGATCAGGGATTATGAAAGCGAATTACATGTATCTCACCATTACTTGGACAGTGTAGCCCTTCGAGTTCCCAGCTTAATATGGCAAGGAGTTCATATAAAATTTCCACCTTAGATTTAAGTTATCTCTCTCTTTCTACTCACTCCATGAGACTTCTGAACCAAAACCTACATTTACTGAATTATCAGGACTAACAGGACAAAAATACTTTTATGTTCAAATACTTTGCCCACTACTCTTCCTTTAGGACTTTCCTGAGAATTTGTCCTGGCAGGTTCCCCATTAGCTCTTCTATGTATTTAGGTCATTAAGACTATTTACCCGCAGTTTTATTGTTTTCCTTGCAAAAGTTGGTTCTAACAAAGAACTTGATCCACATTATTAGAAGCCAAAGTCCTCATTTCTGAATTTCTAGTACATTGTAGTGTATTTGACACAAATTAAATACTTTATAATGCAAAACCAAATTGTTGAGGAGTGTTATTAGTTACAAACTGCACAATTCATAATTTAATATATTTTAAATAAATTACTCCTGAAATTCTGAAAGTGGATAGTTTTTAGAAAACAAGCATCTCTGCCTTAGGTGAACTTTTAAGTTAAAAGGATCCTGTTAACTTTTAAAACAATTTTCTCATAGTTAAATTCCTCAATATGAAGCTTTCTAAAACCAACTTTCATGATTCTCACTAATGTATATCAGCTGGAACTTAGATGTGGTGGTAAAGTAACATTTCACAGAGCTTATTATTTATAAATAAAAAATAATTGATGTTCCAATGCAGTTGTGACATATTCTTTTGGCATAAATAATTATCTTGAATCATAATGGCAATGCTTCATCAAAACATATTGGAGTTCAGTGTCAGTTTCCTCAAATATTTCTCGTATAGCTAAATGAAGCATTTAATTTTTGGCACTGTGGTCAGTTAAGTCATTTGTATGAATGGATAAAAAACAGATAACTCATGAAGTTGTTATGAGACTTTTTAAAGCTGTTTAAAATTTTACATCAAGAACACTCCATAAATATTGTGATTCTATTAAAATATCAGAGAGCTTTTATAGAAATCTTACAGAAACTAGTGGATAAATTATATTGACTAGTCAACTTCAGCAGATGTGGACAGCATGGATACTCACTGAGAATTTTATGAATCTCTATTAATTACCGTGTATATTTTATGACACACCCTGAGATGATCCCCATTGAGTCATACTTTTGTATTGGGTTCTTCTTCTGGAGTGTAGGCAGTACCCATAACTTGCTTCAACACAATATTATGTGGTACTCTCTTGGTTAGGTAATGTTCTATGGTAAGAATGAAGGGCTTTTACAGATAAAATTAAAATCCCTAGTTACTGGCTTTAAGGTAACCAAAAGGGATATTATCTTGGGTAGGTCTTGACCTAAACAGTTAAAAAAATTCTTGGAATCAAAAGTAGGAAGCAGCAGAGACACACTCCCATTGGTCTTGAAGAAGCAAACTGCTATGGTGTTATGATGAAGGTCACCTGACAGTGACTGTCAGGCTATCTCCAGGGACTGAGGTCTCAGTCCTACTACTTCACAGAACAGAACTCTGCCAACAGCCAGTGGGTTTTTAGAAGTGGATCCCAAGGGGCGCCTGGGTGGCTCAGTCAGTTAAGCATCTGCCTTCAGCTCAGGTCATGATCCTGGAGTCCCAGATGGAGTCCTGCATTTGACTCTCTGCTCGGCGGGGAGTATGTTTCTCCCTCTCCCTCTGCGTGCTGCTCCCCCTGCTTGTGCTTTCTCTCTCTCTTTCTCTGACAAATAAATAAATAAAATCTTAAAAAAAAAAAAGTGTATCCCAAGACTCAGATGATATCATAGTCCTGGCCAACATCATGGTTGAAACCCTGTGAGCTCCTGAACAGAAGACCCAGTTAAGCCATGCTCACACTGCTAATCCACAGAAACTGAGGTGATGAACGTGCATTGTTGAAAGCTGCTACATTTGTGGTATTTTACTCCACAGCAGGAGAAAATAAATATACAGATACTCATTCACGTGTTCTTCTAGAAACAATGGTAAAATAATTTTCTCTCTTTAAATTCTCTGTAAAAGAACATTTTGATAAGCCTTTATAAATAAATAATTAAATATAAAGTAACTTAGATTAAAAATAACTAAATCAAATTACTATAACATTTTGTGAATACCATCCTTTACTGTAACCAAAAACTAGTTGTTAACAGGATCATGGTAGTGAATTATGACAAATTGATTTCTGAACTGATCTCAGTTATTTTTTAACTTTTATCTAATTAAAGAATTAGTTAGTTTTCCTTTCAGAAAATACTAAAGCAAATATAAAAAGAAAGACTGTACTCATTGCTTTAAATCTTCCCTCAAGAAGGTAATGAGGAAAGTTTGATCTGCAATTCTATTTCCTAGGCCTCTGTGTAGAAAACCACACACACACACACACACACACACACACACACACTTAAATATTTATAAAATTGAAAATTAATATTTGCATTCACTGGACTTTTTTCAATCAATTATACATCTACTCCATTACTTAACATAATATCTTTCAATTTTAAATATATACCTACATTATCTTTAAAATTGTTTAATGGTCTCATGAGTGATTTCAAAATACATTAAACATATTCCATATTTCTGAGTATGTTTTTCTAAATTTCTTTTTATTTTAAAACACTCATTCACATTTATCTTAATACTTTTTCTGATTTGGAACCTTTCTAAAAATAGAAATGCTAAATCAAGTTGTAACAATATTTTATAGACCTCTGATGGATATAGTCAAACTTCTCTCAAGATATACATCAATTTACATGCTCACAAATAACATAAAAGAATGTCTCTTCCTTTATAGCATCACCAGTACTAATTATTGAAATTTATTTTTTATTTTATTGTTTTAAAGATTTTATTTATTTATTTGAGAGAGAGAGAATGAGAGAGAGAGAGAACATGAGAGGGGGGAGGGTCAGAGGGTGAAGCGGACTCCCTGCCTAGCAGGGAGCCTGATGCGGGATTCGATCCAGGGACTCCAGGATCATGATCTGAGCTGAAGGCAGTCGCTTAACCAACTGAGCCATCCAAGCGCCCTAATTATTGACATTTAAAAGAAAATCAGGTAGACACAGCATATATGTATATATATAAATATTTTTTTACCTTGTATTTTTAAAATACCAGTAGTATTGAATATTTGTATTTTTATAGACCATTCTTCTTCATTAACAAAATAATCATTATACTTTGTCTATTTTTTTGAGTTATATTACATAACTTAACCTTGTTTTCCTTAATATAGTTTATATTTTTTTCTCTAAATGTTTTCCTGGTAATTTGTACCAGGTCTTGTCACTTTCATGGTTGTTGGTATTATTTTTGAGTATTTTGGTTATTTATTCACTTGCTGATTGGTTTCTTGATTTCCTGAACAGAAATTTAAGTATGAGATTTTGCCTTGAGAGATTTTCTCCATATTTTAGTCTTTATCATTTTATTTATTACATTTAAATCCCTTGGCAAGATATATAGATATATTTGTGGAATATTGGGTTGGGCCTTAACTAACTATATATAATTATAGTTATGTAGTTATATATCTATAATATTATTTATATATATATGAATTTTGAGATAATTTTAACTTATGCCAACATAAATGATAAAATAATTTCTGTAATAATTTGATGTTACTGTAATAGACATGCATACACTGTTGAAAACAACATGTACAGTTATAATGCATTATAAATCTAATATACTCTGTAGCATTACCTTAAAATTATATATGCGTGTGTATATATAATACATATATATGTATATGTATATACTATCAACTTTAATAAGTTGATTATATTATCCCCATATTCTATCATATACTGTAGCTAATGTCTAGCCTGGAGAGCTCTATTCTATACTTTGGACAAAGGAGTAGCAGGGCTCCAGTGACTAAAGATTTTCCATCCAGGATGCCCTATATTGTGATTTCCTGAGTTGGCGTCTCAATGATTTCATTGTGCCATTTATTTTATATTCTGATTTTATTCTGATAAACAGTATTTCCTTTTGAAAGCTGACAGAGTCTGAGAAAAGAATGCTACTAGGTCTCCCGAGGGAAAAATACATATATTACTCTTTATGTTAAAATACCAGATTTCTGATTTCTGGAAACCCTCCCAATGGAGTTGCTCAGGAAGAATATGCAAATTGGAGCTGGCTTAAGCCCTTTGGTATCATTAAGTTTTTTGTAAACCCCACCATATTAGAGAAATGATGTCAGAGAATATGCAGGGTTCCTAGGTATGATTATTAAGGTACGGTGCCAGGAACACAACTCAATAGGGACTGTGGCATCAGGTACTCTTGTAATGCACAGTCTGGTAAGCCTCCCTATTGTCAGAAACTTATAACTGAGTGCTGCCTCCTCCAAACAAGTGTTTAGTACTTGTTTATTTATGTTCCAGTGATTTGTCAGATGGCTTCTTTTTCAGTACAACATGTTCTGGTTGTCAGAGTTCTTAAATTTGTCTTCAAATATAGTCAGTAGATTTTAGAAGACATGCAAGTTCATACTTCTTTCTAGATCATATCAGAGACTTATTTTTCTTGATGATGAGATATTATATATTAATATAACATATTAAAGATGTTTAATTAAAGGAATTATTAGGTACAATTTGTATTCATATGCATAATAAAATATCATTCGAATGTTCATATAATTTATTATTAAGCTTCATTTTCAGTTTGTTTAAATATTCACACATGAATGTTCATATATGGAGAGAAATACTTAGTAGAGAATGTTATTTCCAATAATATAATGAGGGACTGCTGTTAGCATCTATTGATGCTGAGCTTTAAGATTGCACAGACAGGATTGAAACAAATTAAATTTTAGTGTCTATGCCAAACCCTCAGTGCTTCTGCTGAGATTATTTCAAATTAAATCAGTCTATCTTTGGAAGTAATCCTTGTTTAAATGATAGTTTATAGTAGAATACGAAGTAGGATCTATTTTAGTTATTATATATCACGATTTATGAGTGTTCTTTTTTTGGATATTCATAATGGAAATCAATATATGCTGTACTCTGAAAATTATCTAAAGCAATAGATCAAATTACAATGGCCATTTTATTTATGTATTTAGAGAGAGTTGTACCTTGATGTGTTTTCATCTATCTTTGCATTTATGAGTTTTATTATTGAATCATTGGATGCATTGGATATTAAATAAAGCATCATTTTGCTCAGAAGAGAAAACAACTGCCACCAAGTGCTGTGTCCAAAATTATTTGGGGACAAAATTTCCTTATCTACCTCCTTCTTTCTTAATACTCTTGGTGTCCAGACCACTTCACATCCTTCAAATGTATTGAGAGGTAAGAAACATTTCAAAGAGGGGTGGAGTGAAGACCTCAGATAATATGTTACCTCCATGAAAGCGGTGTGAGCTCTGGTCAAAATTGTCAAAATCAATGTATTCCGAACTTTGAAAATTAACAGTGGGTGGAGTATTTATTCTAGAAATGCAGCTGAAATTCATTAGGAACAGTGAGGACTGTGGCATATTGACTCATTTTTAGCATCTCCCTTTCTGAGAGAGCCTCGAAAACCAACAGCCTCACAACCACAGAGGCTGTGAAAACCCATAGCCTAGAGCCCCTGTCTGGGAAGAATGGATTTGGAGCCTCTAAAACTACCACCCGGAGATAATTGTCACTATTTGACCTATCTGGCATCTCACAGGAAAGCTCCATTATCAGGGTTTGCCTTCATTGACCTGCCTCAGAACTTACTTGGTGTGGTCAGCCATATCCCTAGGATTTTTGTCAAAAACAATCAGTCGAAATTTTTGAATATCACAGCTGCCTGAGGTGGTGTTACCAGTTGGAGCTATGAAGGGGTTGACCAAAAAAACTCTTAAAAACTAGGAAATGCGATGTCCATAGGGGGCTTTGAAAAAGCTCTGACATATTTCCTGGGAGTACAGAAGTCCACCTGCAAGTTCAGAGCTGTGTGTATGACCAGGAAAGACGTGAGGCAGATTCATGCACCCAAATACCGCATCTTCGTATGCACAGACGACACTGGGAAGGATATGTACTAAGGGGTTCACACCTATTTCCTCAATGGTAGAAATTCCAGTGATTCTCGTTTCTCTTCTCTCCCCCAGGCCCTATCCCTGTCCATCCTCCTCTTTCTGCCCTCCCTTTCCCCCCACCTTCCTCTCTCTTCCTCCGTTGCTTCTTCTCCTTCCTTTTTCCTTTGTTTGCTTATCCCTTATTATCTACAATAACTATATATTACTTTTATATTAAAAATAAGAAGAGTAGGGTGCCTGGGTGGCTCAGTCGGTTAAGCGACTGCCTTCAGCTCAGGTCATGATCCTGGAGTCCGGGGATCCAGTCCCACATCGGGCTCCCTGCTCAGCGGGGAGTCTGCCTCTCCCTCTGACCCTCTTCCCTCTCGTGCTCTCTCTCATTCTCTGTCTCTCAAATAAATAAATAAAATCTTTAAAAAAAAATAAGAAGAGTAGATTTTTGACCAAATTATCCCTGTTTTAATTCATTATTGTTTTCAACTTAAATTAGTCAAGAAAAAATAAGTCATATGCATTTGGTCATCTAGTAAACTGGGATCTGCCAGAAGATATCTATATTTTATCTGATAGCTCTCTAAGCTAAAAATTTACCTGCTTTTTCACATGACTTACAGTGACTCTGCTCTGAGATATCAGAGAGTCTTAAATTTAAGGGATGGCTGGGCCAGTTAAGCAACTTCTCCTTTGTCATGGCCAAGAATGGTCACATCTTTGTTCTTTCAGCCAGTGATTTACGTTCGTTCCTCTTTAAAAAATATTTGGAATGTGTCTCATATTAGTTGACCTCAGAATATCATTTGCCATACAGTGCCATATTATTTACCATAAGTAGTATCTATCAGTAAAGTTTTGCATAATTCTGGGGGCTGAAAAAGTTAATATGGCTTTCACATAAATTTTAAAGATACTCAAGATCCTTAGCAAACATAGACAATTTGTATTACTGTTCTATTCCAAAACTTTTATTAGAGACTCTTCTATTTTAATTTTCTTTAACAAATTTTTGGATCTGCAAATTAGCACAACTGACTGCCATAGGTGATAAAAATCGAGAATCAAAGATTAATAAAACATAGCCCTTACATTTAAGACCATTAATAAGGAAAAATAAGCTTAAATATCACAGCATGCTTTTAAGCTAAAACTGCCTCTGTTCGAGAAGGAATTGTTACCCTGAGTTGAAGTTAATTTTCTCTTATTATTATGTATCCTATGTCCTTTAATTGGTCAGTTATTTTATTTAAGTTATAGCTCATCAATATAATTAAGAGATACTCATCTGTAACTTTTTCTTATAAATAACATTATAAAAAACTACAGAAAATATACAATTTTACTTTACATTAGTGTAATAGGTTGAAATTAGTTATACTCCCTAAAGATACACTACTGTTTACATAAATGCAAAATGGAATCTTCAGTCAGACAAATTTATTCCCATCTAATCTGAAACACCAAATACTTAATTGTGCTAACAACACAAGTTTACATATTGGTGGCTTAAGTCACCCTATAAGTATGTGTTTATAGAATTAGATGATCAGTTTATTATGTTAGCATCCTGCTGACTTTAAAGCAAAAATGCATTAGAGTCATTATGTTGTTATTTTATTCTTTATGAGTAATGTGATAGTCCATTAAATATAAGAGTTTGGCAAAGGAGAAACGCTAGCAGAATTAAATAATGGAATAAGAGTCGTTTCTTAATATAAAATAGTCATTTGCAAAGATTTAATGGAAAACTCACGTTCATTTTGGAGACAAGAACTCTCTTAAACCACAAAACCTAGCACTTAATGAACTTAGCCTCTCGTTGCGAAAAGCTGCACATGTATTCAGGAAAAATGGGCCAATTCTCCGAATACAACACTGACTCTGAGGATTAACACTTAAGATGAAGATGAAACTAAAGTAAATCGAGGAATGGGACTGATAAAAAATGGAATTAATAAGGTACTGGGATGATTGAGTTTGAGGAATGACATTAGATGGGATGATTAGGGATAGTAATGTGTATTGTGGGAGGTGAAAATAATCTTGATTTTTTTTTTCTTTACCACTAGTTGAAAGTTTGATACAAGGAACCTAAGTATGAGTACTTTATTCTTGGTCCATAATTGGTATTAGGCAAGATATTTCTTTTTATCCCTGCCTTTTAATGTTAAAGGTAATTTGTAGTATTAGGATTTATGGTAGGAATTTAAAATTCATGCACATGGATAAAGTTTTATATAAAGAAAATGTTAAGTGCCATTACATCAATTCAATTTAAATGGTTTCCTTTGCTTTATAATCTGCTGATATTTATTTTAGGAGGCCCTAGTTACCCTGAATTAGGTATATTCATCTAAATAAAGTTAAAACAATCCTTGTAATAGAAGAAACATGACTAATAGTTAAAATCAATATAGAATTACATTAGTGTGTGTATAATCTTGTTTCATTGCTGAAAATTAATTCTAATTACAGTAATAAAACATATTTAACTGACATTTTCACCTATCATTCCTTTAGCTAAAGAGAAGATATAAATGTACACAAGTCTTTTCAGAGACACATGTTTTACTGAATTATAAGTATGATAAGTTTTCATACACTGAGAAGGATCAGGCCAACGAGAAACACATTAGTATATTTTTCTCATTTCTAAAAAGGCAGATGCTAATTAAAAGTACTACAGTCCTTAATTCTATGCTTGGGAAATTATATGCATTCTCCTATTTAATATCCTCCTTATTTATGAGCACTATTTAAATTTTCTGAGCTAAATATTAAAAATGTCTTATTTAATGAATAATTGATGATTAATAGAAGTTACAAAAGTGAAAATTGCAAGTGTAATATTTTAAATTATTAAGTGTGGAAATTTAATTCTTATTAAGTATTCACAGCTAAATTATTAAAATTTTATTTAATTGAACATCTAAGTAACATTTTCTGAGTCCAATTAAACAGAGATAAATATGTGGTCCAGTTTTGTACCAGTATAGATTTAGGGCAAACTGCCCAGTGCCTGTGAACTTGTGTGTTGTGGTCACTTCTTTCCAAGAAATTGCAAGATAACTAAGTTGAGCACATTTAACCACCTTCCCTTTCGCAGAAGTTTCAGATGTGAAATTTGGTAAGTAAGTAGACTTATTAAAATGCCTTGACTTTAAAATGCTTAATGCAAATTGTCTTTGAAATTCTGCTGGAGCTGATGATTGAATGTCAGACCAAAACGTAAGGAAAATTAATTAAAAATAAACTTTGCTTTAGTAATAATTTTAAATAGCTCTGGATAGCTTTAGGAGAGTAAGAATTTTTTTAAGTTTATTTTAATTTTTTTTTTTTTTTTTTTTTTTTGTTTTTTTAGTAATCTCTATATCCAATGTAGGGCTTGAAATCATGACCCTGAGATCAAGATTCGCTCGCTCTTCCAACTGAGCCTGCTAGGCACCCCTTGGAGCATAAGAAATTTTGATTAATGTTTTAAGTTGTGACTAGAAGTTTGCATTAAGAAAATATTCCCTGGGCGCCTGGGTGGCTCAGTTGGTTAAGCGACTGACTTCAGCTCAGGTCATGATCCTGGAGTCCGGGGATCGAGTCCCACATCGGGCTCCCTGCTCAGCAGGGAGTCTGCTTCTCCCTCTGACCCTCTTCCCTCTCGTGCTTTCTATCTCTCATTCTCTCTCTCTCTCTCTCTCAAATAAATAAATAAAATCTTTAAAAAAGAAAAAAGAAAAAAAGAAAATATTCCCTGAATGGCTGGAAGTGCAACTGTTTGTATCCATGATGTAGCCTCATCCAAGGCTTTGGGGAACTATTTTAGGTTCAAGTTGCTCATCAGAACTAGGGTGTATCTTTGGCAACGCGGGGATGAAATATGTTTCTCATCTTGCAGGATTAGAAAGACTGAAAAAGGAGTTATTAACCTGGTAGTATTAAATGGAAAATACTCAAATGTCTGAATGAGAAGGTGTCTATGACATATCTAGTCCAATAAAATAGGATTACCAGATGAATATGATGTCCTCTGAAAGAACAGTTGTTCAAATTAAGTGAAACAATGAACAAGGAAACGCTTGATTAATACCAACAGAATGCTTTGGGTATTGTTTCTGCATAAGCCAGACATCCCCTGCCCTGTGCGGTTTCCCCAGTTCATTCTCTGGATCAGAGCCATGGTACCATGCGTTATCAATGAAGCATCAAACTCAAGGCTAAAGGTTTGTAAACATGTGTGCCTTGCAGTCTGTTCGGCGTGTGAGACTTGAAATCTGTCAGAAGCATCTCCTAAACAAATTGTATTAGCCATTCTTGTGCATCCTAGTTATTTGCAGATATACACACAGGGTAAAACATAAAATCAAACCACCAAACTGGGAATGGAGAGCAGCGTTCAAAATCCCAGCTTCACAAAAACCAAAAATTGAAATTGCCTCTGTATGAAAGCCAGTTATTCTTTTAAAAGGGCCGAGATGCAGCACTGCAGGCAGCAATCGGCTTTTTTGGTGGGGGGTGGGGCCTTCTTTCTTCACAGGGGCATGAATGTCATGGCCAGTTATAACTGCATTGTTCTCAGTTGTTGGGGAACCTTGAGAAATTCCCAGCAAAGCTCAGAGCGAGTTTTCAATTTAGAAAGTTATATTGAGTAAAAAACTGAAAAATTTCACCGTTTATCTCAATTTTATGATTCTGAGGGGATCGTGACAATAATTTTCACTTTTTTGTCTATTTTGAATAAAATTCACCTTTGTGAGGAATGATGCAAAATAGAGCCAGTCACAGTCACTTGAGACAAATAGAGTAATGAAAGCATTTTTAATATCATTCGGTCCCTAAAAAAAGACAAAATTTGTGTCAGTATAAGTCATTTTATTTTTGTTAATGCAATTGCTTTTGTTGTAATAAATTTGAGTGAGATTGCCTAAACAAATAATTAGAAGAAAAGAAAAGCAATAATGAGCTTTTTGCATAAAATCAGCTCAAACAAGACTCAACAAAATCGGGCTTTTTTATCTCCTGCCAAATTTTTCTGGGACATATTAAGTGCTGAATAGTGCTACCAATGTTTCAGCACAATACTCATTATTCTCGAATTTATAATGAGTTCGGATATCCAAAATTTAATGCCAAATATACTTGTTTTGCAAATTGATTTAAAAAAATTATACATACTTAACTCAAAGCTGCAAGGCATGACATTTCTTTGAGATACTGTATTCAGAATGTATTAGCAGCTACAAGCCCATTTAATTAAATAAAACAAATATGTACATACGAAACTTTTCATAATGTAATTTCATTATTATTGAACCATATAGTGATTCTTTTCCATGTGAGGATTCCTTTTACTATTAATGTCAGAAGGCTGAAAAGCCACGAACCATATTAGTATATATTTGAAACAAATAGCTAAACGTTTGAAGAATGGCTTCACAGAATACAGAATTCTGTATCATTATCAATGATAATGGCACGCTAAACTGAAAAAAAAATGCACAAATATTTAAAAGAGATGTCTTTTGTTTAACAGTAAAAAATGATGGACCATCTAACAGAAAACGATGTCTGGCCAGCAGACCCGTTCGAAGCTCTTCTTGGCCTTGCCACACACTTGCCACCTGCTGCACACAAAAACTCCCGAGAGAATCTCCCAAGAGAAAATCAGAAACCAGTATTTCAGTTGTCCTGTCTCCAGAATCAAGGAGGAATTAAGTCAGTGACAGTCTAGCTAAACCAGGTTGTTCAGCATCCAAGAATAACATCATCTGAAATTAGGTCACAAGGACTCCAAACTTTGAAATCCCCTGCCCCACGTTGATCCAGCGTTCCCAAGAATCAAGTAGAATCAAGTGGAAATTTGAACATCTGACTTTCCACTTTGTGACCATGGATTTTACAATCAGCCAAAATGCCGATGCCAGATAATGACTCTACTTTCACCTTTTATCCTTTAGAATATGGCACTCTCAATAGCAATTGAGCAAGAAGTAAGATTGAATTGCTGGTAGGATACATTAAATTGGAGAGGAAAATCTGACCAATTAAGTTCTGTGGGCAGGGCAGAAACAGGGTATAATTTGGAAGCCATGCATTTTGGATACTGAAATTCTTCATGTACTCTGTTGTTCAGTGAATAAGGATCCTATACTTAAGAACTTTCAGTCCACTCTGAGAAACAAACTAAGGGTTTTAGAGGGGAGGGGGCTGGGGGGGATGGGTTAGCCCGGTGATTGAATGGAGCACTGGGTGTTATATGCAAACAATGAATCATGGAACACTACATCAAAAACTAATGATGTAATATATGGTGATTAACATAACAATAAAAAAAATAAAAAAAACTAATGATGTATGCTAACATAACATAATAAAATAAAATTAAAAATAAAAGAACTTTCAGTCCAAAAAATGCTATAGATAAGAGCAAACCTATATAATGCGTCCACTCTGCAGACCAGCTCTCTATGGATGAAAATACTTTGCTTTGAGACTATAATTTAAAATATCATGTGCAAAAATAAATATAGAGAAACTGTTAGTTGGTCTGTTTGGTTGACTCATATTTTCATGGAATCCTAACATAAATAAATATTTTTTTAAAAAAGTATGAAGGAGGGTGCCTGGGTGGCTCAGTCGGTTAAGCGACTGCCTTCGGCTCAGGTCATGATCCTGGAGTCCCGGGATCGAGTCCCGCATTGGGCTCCCTGCTCAGCAGGGAGTCTGCCTCTCCCTCTGACCCTCTTCCCTCTCATGCTCTCTCTCTACCATTCTCTCTCTCTCTCAATAAATAAATAAAAATCTTTAAAAAAAAAAAGTATGAAGGAAACTACTTACATTTTATAGTTTCACGATCAAGAGTAGCACCAAAGTATCCTTACCGGTTCTTCTAGAATGTCTCTCCATGATATCAAAATCTCACTTTTAATGATATGGATTTGTTTTTCCAAATTTAAATAGATTTGATTTGGCTTTTCACCAAGTTCGTTTATGGACCACATATTCTGGTTTCCAAAAATGACTCCCTACCCCCCAAAATTAGATAATAGAATAGTCTGAAAAGTGTGCGGAAACAAGTGGAGTATTTTCTTGGTTTTCAAAAGAGTGACCAAAGTTGTTTTTTTTCTTTCTTTTGTGAAAAATGTGGTCCCTGAATGTCAATAGTGAATGAGGGTTTTTTTGTATTGTCTTTAATCGATTTATATTTTGAGCCACATTGGTATTTTAGATCAAATTTACAAAATCAATTTTTTTAATATTTTTTGGGGGGAGGGGCAGAGGGAAAGGAAGAATAAGGGCTCCATCTCACAACCCTGAGATCATGACCTGAGATGATATCAAGAGTCAGAATGCTTAACAGGCGGAGCCACCCAGGCACCCCCACAAAATAAATTTTAAATAGCTAAGTCCCTACATAGAGATACTCCAATTCCTGAAATTTATTAGCAGAGCAAACATAGCTAGAGATGAAATTGAGACTGACTTTGCAACTGAAGTGTAGCTGAATGCCAGAAATCAATTAAAATGACTTAAAATACAAAATTCAAATTTGAGGAACTCAAACTATTAGTTAATGTGTGTATTTCCATAATATATTATTACTTTTGTTAATCATTAACAAATAGTCTGAGCAATTTCATAAACTTCTATGTTCAACAGAAATAGTAATGAAAAGTGAGGTAAGGGGGTTCCAGCAGATGTCTTATTCACATAGTGTTGATCCACTGGGCTTGAGCTCACTTTCCAAACCCATTCATGTTGTATAGAGTATTAGTACAATGGAAATACATTAACTCTGTATAAAAATATACTATACCTAATCAATACCTATTATATATATTTTAATATATTTACAATGTTAATATGTTACATGAGGATAAACCTATATGTAAAGTGTGATGTGTTCATACAGAGTAATATATATATATGTATATATATTACATTATATATTATATTACATATGTATAACACATAAAATATGTATTATATATTGTAATATATTAGATATACTATAGATGTCTGGTATCTGATATCCATTTTTACATATTTATATAATATATAGTATATATTTTATAATCACATATATTATAATGGTGTATATAAGTATATATTATGTTACATATAATAGATATGTATTATAATATGTTATATAGACTATTCGTTGTATATGTGCATGTGTATATGTGTATATATTATATACACATATATTATCCATGGTATAATTTATTAAATTGCTTAAAAATTGTGAGTTAAGAGATGTGCATTGCACTTGTGGTCTTGTACCCGTGTGAACTTATTTAGGTCTCCACTTTCTCCATCTGTGTGACAAGAATAGACTCCTAAGAATTCTTTCTGCTAAAAACTTGTATGTTAAATTTTTTAATGTACCAGTCTTTTATAAGATCTCATTATTTAAAAATATTAGCTTTTATAAGCACTTATTTAAAAATAATTTCTGTATTTTGATAGTAAAAAAGTAGAAAAATAAATATAAATCTATTAACTATCACTTTACATGGAGCTATGTAGCACAATAATAAAATATTACGACTTTTTCATTGACAGACTATCCTAGAGAGAATTGTTAGAATGGCATCAGGGTACATGAGGGAGATGAAATATTTTTTCTTAAGATCAGGACTTTTATTCCATTTATCTAATTTTTGTAGAGTTTCATATTTTCTGCATCATTTTGGATACACTCCCTCCATGCCACAGGGCTTTAAAACAGTATGGAAAAGATTTCATCTGATTGTGTTAGAAAAGCAACCTGATCATTCCACATTGCCTAGATAGGCCAAAAGCACGGAAGGTAGAAAAAAAAAATGACCAAGCAATAAATGCTAAAACAGCAATTTGTGCAATGTAGAACATTAACTAAAATCTTAAAACAGTTTATATTCCAGGTATGTATCAAACTGCAGATGTCATGTAAAATATATCTGCTGATGGAGATTACATGTCACACAGAAAGGTCTTCTAAGGAAACATCCAAGGTGATGAGCCATAATAATAAATCAGCCAAATGATCCACCTCTCTGGCTGATGAAAGGAAATTCTCCTTAAGATCAATCATCATGAACAAGCTGACAACGGAGTAGCCTTGCTACTGATCTTATGCCAGACTACGTGGAAAATTTCACACATCCTTGAAATGCAACTAGTGTAAAAATTGCATACTCCTCACATAGACGATTTGGTTCAGAGAGAGAAAAAGAGAGAATGATAGACTTTTGACTCCAGAAAAAGAGGTGCATAAAGCTCTGCAAAAGAGAGACGTGTGTGTGTGCGCGTGCACGTGTGTGTGTGTGTGTGTGTGAGAGAGAGAGAGAGAGAGAGAGAGACTATCAGGAGGAGATTTAGAGTCAAGAGTGGCATAACAGAGGTTGGGTAAAGGAGAAACAGGAGGCGTGAGGCAAATAGGGACCCTGATAGTATTTCCATACCCTACTGACTTCAACTAGCTGAAAAGAACCCACTTGAGAGTCAGCATCAAGCAGCTGGTTGGAATCATTTAATTTCCAGTTTCTGTCCACACCACTCCTATCCACATTGTTTAATATGAAAAATCACCTTATTTTTTCACAGTTGTGTAAGTTTGAACGTCAGGCATCACTTACAGTCCATGGGTCCTAAAACCCTCCCTCCTCATAGACATTCTGGTGCACCAATGTACTTGTAATTAAAATCTGAATAATTCAGTAAGCGATTCTCAAGATAGAAAACTGAGATTTTTGCTGGAGTCACAGGAAAGTTACGTGCTTGACCCATAGTTTAAAATGTGCTTAGTTTTAAGTATGACAATCTATTCTGAATGATCATTACTAACCATCAACTTAAAGAGATTTGTACGTGCTCAGGCTGCCTCAAGGTAACAGCCTGTGCTGGGAGCGTTACTGACCAGCATCAGGAGAACCGAGCTGTACCCTTGGCTCTGCTACTAATCAGTTCAAGACATTGGGAGTCGCTTAATCAGTTTGGACTTCAGTTTTCTACCTTTAAAGGGAGATTCCTGCCCTTGATGAAACCTGTTTCCATTGCCAAACTTTTTGAAACTTACTATCCTCTGCTCTCTGTTATTGAAGTGAGTTACCTGCATCATGGATCTTGCCAAGGAAAAATGTCACACAAAAGAAATATCATATTTTCTTATCTAGCCTAATTTTTATCTTTTCTTATGTAACTTAATTTTAATGTTTTCTTAAACACCTGTAAGGTTTCTAGAAAGTGTATTTTGATCCTTTATTTTTATCACATAAATTATGGTCAAAAATCACACAATCCCCTTAAATAATCAACCAGTGTATAAGCATTATTGTAAATCTTTCTCAATCACTCTTTCCTTATTCATCTGACTTATTTTCACAGTTCTTTAAAAAAGCTAGGCGTTTAATTAGGAGACCTAGTAATTATATGCAAATGTTTGAGCACACACCAATGAGGTTATTCCTTACTAGCTTTTGAGGTCAAAATTCCTACTGAAGAGACTTCCAAGTTTGTCATGTTAATGCTTGTATTAATGAATAACATATGGCATATTTTCATAAATATGATTTATTGGATGTCAGACCTTTACAATAATACAGGTCTTTTAATTTCCTTTCCTCATAATGGGCATTACTGAAATGACTCAAGAACAAGGAGAAAGAGAACTGACAAAGAAACCACTTGTATAAAATGAAGAACAACTTCCCCTCTGTACAGATTACTGACCACATTTGGGAAAATATAATCAAATGTACTCTTCAGATTCTCTCCTACTTCCTGGTATTTGCCGATTGACTGCTCATACGGCGTTTTGATTATGATGAATTTTACTTTGTAGTATTTTTTTTCTCCTTTCACTGAAAATATTTTCCATATGATTTTATTGTAAACACTTCCATCTACACTGTTACATTCTAACAAGTGAGCTGTGTCTCTGAAATTGAAAATCATATGTACTACTTCCTATCAACTGGAAATCTCTGCATCTGTTGATAGTAACCTCAGATCCAAGGGGAAAAGATGAATGACCTCGTAGAATACTTCTTTTCCTCATCTTTAAAGTCAACGTACTCTGTGTTTAAGGTGACAAAAGAAATGTCTGAGGGATTATAGATTCCAACATGTGTAATTTATGTAGCGTTGTGCTATTTGCTCGGGGGAGGACGAAATCTTAAAGTGTGCAACTGAGTCTCGCAATAGCCCCTTGATATTGCTAGTAAGACAGTTACAGCGGACTGAGAAGCACACAGGTTTGGTTATAAATCAGGCTCAAGTGTTATAATAAAGTTTATAGAAACTGTATAAACAGCATATAGCTTATGTAGAAGGAGTTATCTTTGTCCTCTTCTTGCCTTTTTATTTTCATTCCTACGGTAAGAACTTTTGAGTAATTGGGAAGCTGGTATGTTGTCCTCACGAGGGAGGAGGAATAATACGTTCAGTGAAACAGAAAAACAAACCAAACACACACACACACACACACACACACACACACAATCCACCCTTGCGGCTCAGTTCTGACTTCTCTCCTCCAGGTGAGCTCATCTCCAGCATGGCCACTCTTCTCTCCACGAAGGAAAGATATCTGGGTAGAATTCTTGCTTTATAGAGGTAAATGAGAAAGCTAATCTTTCTCTCTTTGTCTCTGTCTCTGCTGCGCGTGGACGAGCGCGCTCGCGCGCACACACACGCGCACAACACACTATGTAGTTATTTGCAGACTATTGAACGAGATTTTCATGCGTTTTCACTCAAGGAACATTCAAGTATTGAGTATTCAGTACTCAAATGAAAAGGACACCTGTTAACTTAAAGATCGATACTGAGAAATGCCAACACAGGCTATTCTGGGCTTTATTTTCACAGACTTTTTGAATTTAAGCTTAGAATTTCTAAAATGTGTCATGTTAAACTTACTTGATTTGAATTTAATCAAGTAGATAAAATTACAAGCATTTTACATATTTCTGAAGACTTAAACAACCACGACAAAATGCTACACAAAGTTTGAGTTAAGCCACAGGCAAAAAGTCTAATATGATACAAAATGCCAATGAAAATATTAGAGGATAGACCAAATTAACTGTTGTTAAAATAAATCTGTAATAATGAAGATGAAACGGGAATGTGGAAAAAAATAATTTTGGAAATGAAAGGGAGAACAAAACACTGTAGGACTGCTGACAAAGATTAATCAGTATACTTTAAATCTGTGTACAAGAAGATAGATAAACAACCAAAAAAAGGTTTATAATTTTGAGTCTTCTGATAAGTCTAGATTCTGAACATTTTTTTCTTCATCCTTGATGCTAAGAAATCTGATGCTATTTTAGGTTTTCTGGAATACTCGATATTTTTCCCATAAGACACCCCAATGTATTACACTGACAAATATTGATAGCCAAAATTTAAGAAAATTATTGACCCATAGTCATTTCCTATGAAGTTTTTATTCAAAAGGAGGTAATTTCTTATATGTGTAGATTTTTTTCAGACAGGACCCACCAATCAGACTTGTGACAAAATCTGCTCTTGAATTCTAAAACTTTATTTAGCTAGAATTTTCTGGTTGTCTCTGGAGTGTGATTATTGGACTCTGCAATCAGGGAAGTGAAGGTTTTATAATATAAAATCTCAAATTCGTTAATGTTTTGTTAGCACCCTTTTTCAGGTATTTATGATACCTGTGTTTTAGTATACTGCCTGTAGCCAGCTGTCTTGATGTGTGCTTCCATCAATAACACGTCCACGCTTTGCTGACTATGGACCAGATGTACTAGCATCCGGGAGCACCACACTTCCTTTGGCTACCTACTTACTTCCTCTTCTGCCATGGGGCCTGTTCCGAGGCTACAGCTAAGAAACACTTCTGCCAAGGTGTTAGTGTGTTCTTTGGTTTTGGTAATAGAAGTAGACATTTAGGGCTTTTACATTCAAATAATTATTTTGTACCTTATCCTATTTGAAATTCTCATTAGATTACCTCTATGAAGGTCAAAAGTTCAAACCAGAGTGGACATTGTGAACGAGCCTCAAATAGGCATCAGAGGCCTCCCTCAACTCTAAGGAGAAAGGCGCCACTAAAACATAATCCAGCCAAGAGCACTTAAAAGGATTGGATAAGGACAAGAGGGAGAGCCCAAACTAGTAAGAAAGTGTGGTTATTAAATAGCATGTCCCCCATTTATATTTCCCTCAGGACGCTAGCAGTAGGAAAAGCCTCAGGGTTGTGGGACAAGATTTAAGGATTCAGAGGTCCTTTTCCTGCAAATCACCAGCGAGCCTATTATATTCAGAGTGTGGAATTAGATACTGGCATCTTGATAGACTTCAGATAACAACCTTCATGACCTTCAAGACATAGACATATTCATACCAGTATTCTTAGCAGATACGTGAAAATAGTTTGAGAAATATTTTTATAGAGTATAGTTTTTCTCAGCTTATAGCAAAATTCATATTGTTAAAGTCACTATGTATATTTTGCTTTCATTATTCGTGCATTTGTTTGGGATTGTGTTTTTGTAAGGACTACATATTTATAATTTACATTTCAAATATTCCACCAGTGTTTTCCCTTCATCATTTACAACCACTGCAGAGTTTACTGAATATATCACAGTTCCATGGAGAAAGTAAGGCACTTTCAGCACCTACTATTATGTTAGAAAATAAAAGGAAAGGTTTGTTGGTGATGAATAAAGTTAGGAGAAAAATTTTAGGAAAGAGACCTCAACTTCACACATGACTCTGTACTATTTCTCTTAAATTGTCATCACTAACCTACAGAGAGAATATAGATAAAGGTACTCTATTGCTTTTTGAAACTTGGAGGAGAAAAAAAAATCAGGATCATAGATAAAGATTTCAATTCCTGACCTCAATAGCCTACTTTGCAATTAAACCAAACTCATTCATTTTTGGCCTCAAGTACATGAGAATTCAGAATTTTACCTCTGTATGCAAAAGCTTAATAACATGGGCCATGGTGGTAGAGCCATTGCATATGCAAATTCAGATGCATTAGAAATAGATTTCATTTCACGATGTCATAGTAAGTCACTGTAATGGGAAACTACCGTGATTTTCTAAGAAAATCACATTTTTAAGCATTCTGTGCTAAACTTTAAGAAAAGTTTTTGCTTCCTAAGTAATTTGGCACTTGAGAGTTTGGATTCTTTTTTGAAATTTTCTGCCAAATTTCTGCACTGATCACTTTTGATACTTGTTGTTATTTTTAGATTATCTTTTAGGATATGTAATGTAGGATGTAGTAGGAGATGTGGGTTCTATCCCAGCTTTGTCACCAGCCAACTGTGATTTTGAGGAAATCAAACTATTTGGGCTTTATTGCCCCCCAAATAGTGAATGTCTTGGGATAAATTACCTCTAAATATATCCCCTTTTGGCTAAAATAATAGATCATTTATCAGGGTCTTGGTCAGTACAATTTTCAGAATCTTCAATTACACATTTATCAATAAATCAAATCACAAGTTAGTGGTTAATATCTGAACAATGGCAAACCACTAGATAAGTATTTTTTTCTGTCTTCTAGCTAATATGCTTCCCTCCCTCCCTCTCTCTCTCTTTCTCAATCTCTCTCCCTCTCTCTCTCTCTCTCTCTCTCTCTCAACTGTGGGATTCATAAATCATTAGTCAACTAAAGTAGAAGAAAATGATTTCTCTATGAGATATTCCAGCTTCTATAATCACACGATTATGGCACAATCCAAGCTTTAGGAAGCTGTGGAAATGACCTAAATTCTCAAAATCCAACAACCCTTCCTATCAATCTTCAGAATGCATGCTGTCGCTATATCTTCAGTGTTTGCATAATTTAAATTAAAAATATAGTTTCTGTTTTATGCCAAGAATTTTCAAGTAGCTGGACCTCTTTACACGGTTTTAGTTTACTCCAGAATATTCCTAAATGTACTTGGCAATCAAGTGGCTATGGGAGTCCGTGGCCTGCTCAAGAAGATGCTGGAGAGGGAAAATTGCTGTCCTTGGCACAGTTGAATTCAACTGCAGATGTGAGCAATTTGTCACCAGTAATTTAGGTAGTTACAGGGGCAGGGGACGAAGATATAGGATTATTTTCTTTTGATTTCTGGGCCTATTTTGCATTAAGTCTTCTGGAAGATTATTACTTAACCTCTCTCAAGAGCACATTCATATTTTACTGGAAAATGAAACCATAAAGCAGTAAAAGTATATCAGATGGGTTAGCCCGGTGATGGGTATTAAAGAGGGCACGTACTGAATGGAGCACTGGGTGTTATACGCAAACAATGAATCATGGAACACTACATCAAAAACTAATAATGTAATGTATGGTGATTAACAGAATAAAATAAAATTTTAAAAAAGTATATTAGATGTGGTTGGAGTGAGTTTAGTGGATTGATCTAGATTTGGAGATCTATTTTTCCTACAAAATTAATAACAATATTGTTTGTAATTATTTTTAATAATATTCAAGGAACATTCAAGTACCCATATTAATATCATACCATCTTCTCTAAATATTAGTTTCTTAATTGTATTCTAGTGTCCAACTCCCTTTAAGACATTTTTTTATTGGGCGCCTGGGTGGCTCAGATGGTTAAGTGTCTGCCTTCGGCTCAGGTCATGATCTCAGGGTCCTGGGATCGAGTCCTGCATCGGGCTCCCTGCTCCTTGGGAGCCTGCTTCTCTCTCTCTCCCTCTCTCTCTCCCTCTGTCTCTCATGAATAAATAAATAAAATCTTTAAAAAAGACATTTTTTATTATTTAATTTTACTAAGTTTTTATTCAATTTATTTAAATTAAAACAAACAAACAGTTCACCCATTTCTCTCACCCCACCTCCCCCCTACGCCAGCAACCACCTAACTGTCGTATCTGTGAGCTTGGTTTTATATATATACACTCTTGCAATTTAAAATATATATATATATAATTCCACATATAAAAAATTTCATTTGTTATTTGTATTTCTATGTCCGACTTACTTCACTTAGCATAATGCCCTCAAGGTCCATCCACATTGTCATAAATGGCAAGATTTAATTCTTTCTTACAGCTGAAAAATATTTCATAATCTCTATCTATCATCTATCATCTCTATAATTTCTTTACCCATTAATCCACAGATAGACATTTAAGTTGTTTTCATATTTTGGTTATTGTTAATAATGCTGCAGTGAATGTGGGGGTGCATATATCATTTGAATAAATGTTTTCATTTTCATTGGACAGATACCCAGAAGTGGAATTGCTGGATCATATGGTAGTCTTATTTTTAGTTTTTTTTTTTTTTTTTTTTAAGGAAACTCCATACTGTTTTCCACAGTAGCTATGCCACCCTAATGAGCCATAGGGGATGTAGTTAAGTAAGAAGGAAACCAAACTTCTAAAACAAAAAAAAATTAAATAAACACTAACCACAAAAGTCAATATAAAGATAGTGGTAATTTACTTATAAAAGAGGTACTAAAATCCTAGATAAATCAGCAAATGAGAGATCAGATTTAAACCACCTTGTAAAGGAAAACCTTTAGAGCTCTTGAAAACATTAAGTATTATTAGGCCAAGAGTGGCTGTTACAAGTTTTAATGGTAAGTAAAATGTAAAACTTCCAAACATAAAGGATCAAAAGGAAAAAAAAAATACTTGAAACTTGATCCATCCAAAGACTTATCAAAATCTTACAATGCACATATTAGAACTTGGTGAAAATATAAAATATTCCATTCAAGGTCGGTGTCACCATCACTGCTACTTTCCTGCATTATACCGAAAAACCAATTCAGCTAAATAAGATATGAAAAAGACATAAAATGTACAATAAAGAAAATGAAATTGTCAGGAAACTTTAATGATGTGATCTTTTGTAGCACATAGCATCAGAGAAACCCTAAAAACTATAAAAGTGCCCAGTAGTTACGTTTGTTGGATATAAAAAAATCCATATATAAAACCATTAGAAACATATACCAGAAAAAAAATTATAAAATATTACTTAAAAAAAATTTCTAAGAGCACCTGGCTGGTTCAGTTGGTAAAGCATGCAGCTCTTGATCTCAGGGTCATGGGTTCAAGCCCCACATTGGGCATGGAGCCAATTTTTAAAAATTAAATAAATAAAGAAATAAATTTATTTCTCATAGCAACAACACAGTCATCAGGATAAATTTCACAAAATTGTTCAAGTTTTGTAAAAAATTACCATATTTTATCATAGCACATAAAGATCTAAGTAAAAATAAAAATGTTCATAATTCCCAACTCACAGAGATAATCATTTTTCCCCCAAAGTATCTCATAATTGCAATGCAATCAGGCAAGCTGATCCAATAGTTCATATAGAAGATGAAATGATCAAGAGACAATTTCCATAAAGAAAAATAAGTCAAAACTTGCCACATTAGATAAGGTTTATTATAAAGCTACTAATCCAAACAGTATGGCAATAGCACAAGGATAGAGACAGAGATAAAAGAAAATTTACAAAGAAGAAAGAAAAAGAGCCATATATATATTGGCTCTTGGGATATGATGAAGATGGCAACAAAAGTCAATGGGCTACTTAACCATGTGTAAAAAGTCTGTTTTATGATATATTACAATATATTGTGTGTAAAAAATGCAAACAGTATTATTTCTACTTAAGTGGATATAGTAATATATATCTCTATAAATAGATATAGATATAGATGTATTTTAAAGATTTTATTTATTTGAGAGAGAGAGTGAGCGAGCGAGAGAGAATAAGAGCTGGGGTGGGGGACACAGAGGGAGCGGAAGAAGCAGACTCCCCACTGAGCAGGAGCCCCACACGGACTCCGGGATCATGACCTGAGCCACCCAGGGGCTCTGTGGATATAGCAATATATTAACATGTTAATAGGACATACAAGATTTTTATCTATAAAAATGTACACTCCCAGCACATACATTCTTTACAGCACCATTTAGTAAATAGTTATTTACTGATACCATTTGTTGTCCTGTATTTTTGAAATTTTTCGTAATTAAACATTTTATTTTATATGTATGGATAAGTGAAATAACAATAAAGTCAGAGGAGATAAAATATCCCAGCCTTCCTCATTGGTTCTTCTGTAGGCAAGTGTCTATGACGTATAACATGATTTCTATTCATCAGTCCTCACCATATAGTGAAGGACTAATCCTCTACCCATATAATGAAAACATCTACTAAAGTTTTACAGATTCAGTAAAAGTGTTGAGTTTTTTCCTCCTCTTCCTATACTTTTTTTTTTAATCTTGAATGGTATTTGAATGAGTAATTTCTATTTTACCTCCCAAACCTGAGTCAGCACAATTATATTTTCTTGCTGTAAGAATGACTTTTTTTTTTTTTTTTTACTCTAGAAATCATTTGGGGGATTAGAGGTTGGGAAGAGTAATTACCTACAACATTTAAACCACCCTCTGTGATTTGTATGACTTCAGCCAAATCAGGTGATTCAGTGACAAACTACCACCTTTACAACTCCAGGTAATAGAAGACGAGCGGATCCTCACCATCTGTACCTAATTTTATTTTCCACGGAGATGAAGTATCAGCCCTAACCCTCTCTTGCGGTTTAATTTGCCCTCTGAAATGGAATAAACCATACTGCAGTTACAAAGCAAATGGACATATGCAGGTGATTTCTGAAAGAACTTGGCATCCTTTCCTTTCCCGCGCCCCTGCGTTTCCCGAACCTGCGTACTCAGGCCTCCGTTCGCATCGGTTCCAGTTTGGGAGCCAGCCGTTTACACCCCCCGCACAGGGCACTTTTGGCAGCTAGAGGGCTCGTAAGAACTCTGGCCAGCCTTAGCTGGTAACTGAGCAGATGCTTGGGCAGTCACATTTTTGAAATTTATATTCTCTGTAGAATAGAGGACAGGGTTTAAAAAATAATTTCGATCCCATTACATTTTCCTCTCGGTTGATAGTTAGGCACTTAGAAGGCCCGGTTTTTGGACATTTTCTCCTGTTACCATTAGGTATCTGGCGAGCAAAAAAGGTGTGAGAGTCTAAAATGAATCAAGAAATGGTATCTCTGGTTGCACAACTGGAATGAGGTGTCAGACTACGCCAAGAATTTCCCTCAGTAAAAAAAATTGTAAGAAAATACAATTTAACATATTATTATGGCCATATTATAAATTAGTTAAATTAATAATAATATTTTAGGGCACCTGCGTGGCTCAGTCGGTTAGGCAACTGCCTTTGGCTCAGGTCATGATCCCAGGATCCTGGGATCGAGTCCCACATGGGGCTCCCTGCTCAGCAGGGAATCTGCTTCTCCCTCTCCCTCTGCTGGTGTTCTCTCTCTCTCAAAATAAATAAATAAAATAAAATAAAATAAATAATATTTTTGTAGCATTATTTATGGAAGTTTATAAAGACCAATTCTCCTGTACAGGATGCATAAATGATTAACTCATGGCCTCTATCCTCAAAAGAACTAACACTGTAGTGGTCACAGAGGGGGAATAGAAATAGCTAAAATGTAAGTAAGTTAGATGAAGAATATATATATATACACAAATTATATATATAAACATATATAGAGTGGAAATAAAATGCCACCTGCATCTAATATGAGCATAGTATACTGTATATAGTATGAATGCAGTTTGAAACTAAAATATTGGGATTCTTCTGTAATGTTTGGTTGCTTGTTTTATATCTTGATATTCACAGTTCTTTTTAAAGATTGAGTTGGTTACTTCTGACTATATGAGGGGGAAGCGCATCTGAGTTATCTGTGAAGCCAATTCTGAAGTCTAAAGAAAGAATGGAACATTTCTGTTTTCTTTTAAATGGATAGAATATGCATATGTAGAAACACAAAATGTTTATGTATAGCTAGAGGTACCTCAGAAAGAATCAACTTGTACAGGTTTAAAGAAGATTACTGCCCCTCCTTACCTGCCAAAATATCAGATAATAGTACTTGATCGTATATCCCTGTAGCAGCTGAGAGATTAAAGTGAGGCAGATTGCGCCCTTATAGTTAAGACTGTCAGCCCTTTGATTACAACACTATTCTGTTAATTGTTTACAACTTAGTGATAAAATGTCCTCTCCCTCTGAGGGGGGGAAAAAAGAAAAAAGAAAAAAAAGAACAACTTGGCTTATCAGTTCCCAGAAGAAGAACAATTTTTAAAAACCGAGTTTTTAAGGAGCTCCATTTTAATTTTAGAGCATCTTTGAAAGAATGTTTTAAGGACATTTTCTACTTCGGAATTTTCAAAAGAGGATTCAAATTCAGAATTAGAGTCAAATTTAGTATGCATTGCACCTTAGTTGTGGAATCATTATTTGAAACTGGGTTTATTTCCAATGTTAATATTCTTTAATTTCTATGATAATTGAAGTATCTTATTTCAAAGATGTAGTCTGTTTTACATGCTACTAATGATGATTTAATCTCTTCTAAGAATCTTCCAAATATAAAACAAACCGAGAGAATCATTCAAAATCTAATCCCTAGAAATTATATTTTGACTAGCTACGTTAGGGATAGAAAGAATTCTAATATCAATTAGATTTTAAAAAAAGATTTATTTATTTGAGAGAGAGAGACAGAAAGAGAGAGAGAATGCACGGGTCGGGGGTGTGTGTGAAGGGGGTGGCAGGGCAAAGGGAGAATCTCAAGCAGGTTCCCCGCTGAGCACAGCGCCTGCCACAGGGCTTGATCTCAAGACCCTGAGATCATGACCTGAGCTGAAATCAAGAGTTGGAGGTTCAACTGACTGAGCCATCCAGGCACCCCATCCCCCAGCTTTTTTAAAAGCTCTTCATAGCAATGACTGTTTCATGTGAGAATTACTGATTTGCTCACTTATCTTTCGTATGAGATTAGTAGTGTATTAGGGTCATGATCTGTGTATTTCATCTTGTGTTCAGTACCAGAGTAAACTCTGGCATTTTAAATATTTATTTAATGAGTGGATGAAATAAAACATATCATAGCATAAGCATCTTGCCTACCAGTGAATCTACTGAATTGGAACAAATTATGCCTCATGGATTTTACCCTTTTTGTTTCTTTTATGAAATACACACACACACACATAAAAATATTGTTTCTTTTATGAAATACACACACACAAAATTTATATGCGTGCATATTTCCTTTATAATGGATATGCATATTTTTATTATGCAAGATGTTTTCTAACACTTTTTATTATTATTTATTTTTTATGCAACCTTTTAATGGCCTCTGACTTGGACTTATTCTTTGTTTCCTATCATCCTTATATGAACTATATTTTCTTTAGTTTATTCTACAGGAAATTGTTTTTACTTACAATTCAAGTTAGTTTTTAAAAAATACATTTGAAGTTATTTTTTAATAACATCCAAAAGGCAAGCAGAGGAAAATGGAGAAATTCATATTACTTTTTTTCTTTTCTATTTCTCAAACAAGAGTTTGGTTCTTGGGGCACCTGTGTGACTCAGATGGTTAAGTCTGCCTTCGGCTCCGGTCATGATCTCCAGATCCTGGGATCTAGCCCTGTTCTGGGCTCCCAGCTCAGCAGGGAGTCTGCTTCTCCCTCTGCCTCTCCCCCTGCTTGTGCTCTCTCTGTCTCTTTCTCTCTTAAATGAATAAATAAAATCTGAAAAAAAAGTAATCTCTAATTACATTAACATTATTTTAATTTATTTTTTATCTTTTTACTGGACTCATCTTCATGGATTTTCATCTTGATGTCTCTTCATTATATGTACATCCCCCTGTGTCCCCTGCTCCTTTCATCTTTTGGCCCGGTGAATTCTGGAAAGCACTTTCTCAAG
The DNA here is from genome assembly GCF_003265705.2 of Callorhinus ursinus. Taxonomy (NCBI): domain Eukaryota; kingdom Metazoa; phylum Chordata; class Mammalia; order Carnivora; family Otariidae; genus Callorhinus; species Callorhinus ursinus. The sequence goes on along the minus strand of NW_027397073.1, from coordinate 10,900,655 downwards.
TTTGTTCTTCACATCACTAATTTAATTTTCTCTTTGGTATCAATTTTACATTTCACTGCTTCAAACACAGATTTTTAATTCTATAGTTATATCTTTATTTTCCTTGTAATTTTGTCATATTTAAACTCAGCAAGCTTACTTTTCAGTGTAGAATACAAAATAAACATGAATCCTCTCAATTTCATCTTTTGTTTCCTAAAGCGCATTTCAGCAATTTTTATTGAATGCAAAACAGATGTTTTCTAACACTTACTTCGTTCATGTACTACCATCAAAATCACCATCTCTCTCTCTGCATTTGTTTTTCTTTCTTTCTTTTTGCAGGATTTTCATGGGCTCAGGTCAAGGTATTTATTTATTTATTTATTTATTTTGTTCTTCAGAAATTGTTTCTAGATATGGAATTTTTTTATTTTATTTTTATTTTTTATTGTTATGTTAATCACCATATATTACATCATTAGTTTTTGGTGCAGTGTTCCATGATTCATTGTTTGTTCATAACACCCAGTGCTCCATGCAGAACGTGCCCTCCTCAATACCCATCACCAGGATAACCCATCCCCCTCCCCCCCTCCCCTCTAGAACCCTCAGTTTGTTTTTCAGAGTCCATCATCTCTCATGGTTCGTCTCCCCCTCTGACATACTCCCCTTTTCTTCCTCTCCTGTTATCTTCTTCTTTTTCTTTTTTCTTAAAATGTGTTGCGTTATTTGTTTCAGAAGTACAGATCTGTGATTCAACAGTCTTGCACAATTCACAGCGCTCACCATAGCACGTACCCTCCCCAATGTCTATCACCCAGCCACCCC
>NW_027397073.1:10867283-10899445 GCF_003265705.2 Callorhinus ursinus | reverse complement strand
GAAAAATGGTTCATTTTTTCCTGGATAGTAAGTGCAAATAAATTGAGAAAAAAATATAGGCACAGAGACCATTCCATTTTTTAAATAATTATTAAAATGAAACATTTGAACATATAGGTAAATATATACACATTTATGTCCCTGTAAGAGTGTGTGCATATATATATGATATGCACAGTGTAATTGACAAAAACCTACAAATCCTGAGCAACATTAAGTGGGGTTTCTTCAAAGGTATATGATGTTAACTGAAGACATTCAATCAACATTTATTCTCTATATATTTCATATACATTTATGGAATATACATTCCACATACATTCCATATACACTTATATGTATACATATATATACACACATATATATATTCTATATACATTCAATCAGCATTTCCTGCATATATACATAGATAGATATAATAGATATATATTATTCATATATAATATATAAAATGCACATATATAATAGATTTATATGTAATGTATATATAGAATAAATGCTGATTGATGGGGCACCTGGGTGACTCAGTCAGTTGAGTGTCTGACTCTTGATTTCAGCTCAGGTCATGGTCTCAGGGTCCCAAGATCAAGCCCTGCATCCAGTTCCCACCTCAGTGGGGAATCTGCTGGAGATTCTTTTCCTCTGTCCTTCTCCAAATGTGTGGGCTCTCTCTCAAATAAATAAATAAATCTTTAAAAAAAAATCTTTGAAAAAAATAATTAATGCTGATTGGATGTCTTCAGTTAACATCCCTTGCCTTTGATGAAACCACACTTATAGGTTCCTCAAGGATTTGTATAGTTTTGTGTACCTTATAAAAATATTTATGTATATATACATGCATATACACATATACACACATATATATACAAAATGTATATTCATTTATTTTGTATATAATTCCACATATATTATGTATTATATATTTCATTCTATATATAATACACTAATATGGAAGAGGGAGAGAGAGAGAGACTGACTACTGGTTGTGGAATCAAGGAAGATAATCTAATCAATCTGAAAAGGAAGTTAAGAGTCAAGCAGAAACAAGAATCAAACAAGAAGCCCCAATTACTATGCCATTTCCTATGTGAAATAGCTTCTGTCTTTCATGAAATACTGCAGTGATGACATACTATGATGCCCCAAATTTCCTGTGACCTGACCAAGACTGATACTGACGGCACTTATAGACGTAAATATAAAATCAATATATTTTTAAGATCTATGTATGTATTTATTTTTTTAGAGAGAGAGAACAAGGGGGAGGAGCAAAGGGAGAGGGAGAGAGAGAAACCCAAGCAGACTCCACGTTGAGCACAGAGCCTGACGCAGGGCTCAATCTCAGGACCCTGAGATCACAACCTGAGCCGAAACCAAGAGTTGGTCGCTTAATCCACTCCGCCACCCAGGAACCCCCAATGTTTTTGTAACAAATCCTTGTTTTCCTATCTTTCCTCTCCCTGTTCTGTCTTGCATAAAATGCAGTCCTAATGTTTGGGATTTCATAAAATATATAGATGGTGCAGTATAAGAATTAGATTTGAGAGGAGGGGACTTCAAGTGACTTCATAAAATTTTGACCAAAATAATTCATTTTTCATAAATGTATTATCTCTTCTGATAAAGAACCTAAAAAACCCTGAAGCTGGTGATGCATAATTAAATCTGTGAAATATTTCATTCTGTATTACAAAATCAGCCAATATTCTTCTTAAAGTTTAATATAATGAGTTCACAAATGGGAGGAACAAATAAACTAATATCTCACAGCTTACTTATCTGAATGCCTTAATATTGCCTTAATTTTGTTTCTTCTGTTGCCCCTTTGGTTTATTATTAATCTCTCACTCTCTCTCACAGTCAGGATTTAATATGATTCTATTCAAAGCTGCTCGTAGCAAGCAGAGCAATTAGGTATGCAAAGGTCTAAGCTACAATCCAATAGAGAAAATATTTTAGACTTTTTTTAATGAAACCAAAAAAAAAAAAAAAGACTGGTGCTCTTGACTCTGGTCAAGTAATATTGTTGATACTATGTTCATTAATTATTTATTAAGTACCTCTTCTGAACATGGCATTATGCTATGCACTGTTGCCTTGTACAAATGAGTAATGATTTAATTCTTGGTCTCAAAGTGTTCATAGTTTAGAAGGGAAGTTTGAAATAGTCTCAATTAACAACAATGCCCGGCTGAATGTGATAAGTACCTAAAGGGAGGTAGGCACTAAATGCAGAGTGAGTTTAGAAGAGACAGGTCTATCTGCCCTACAAGGAGGAATGAAGGCTCTGTGGAGAAGTGACATTCAAACTCAGTGTTGATGAATGGGTAAGATTTGAATAGATAGATATAAGAAAATTACATTCTGGGTCTGGTGGAATTCATTAATAAAGAATCAAAGTATGGCAAATGTTTTAGAATAAGCCAAATGTGAGCTTTAGGTAGAGTATTTGGATAGAGCTTATAGGGACTGGGGACACCCTGTGTAAGACTAAATGCCAACCTGAGGGTAGATACTTATTTGGAGTCTGTGTACAACAAATGTCAACATATGAGTGCTCTGTGAACATCTCTTTATGAAGGACAGTGAGTATCACAGTAGACAACATATTTTCTGTGGGAAAATTTTAAAACCAGTTTATTAAATTAATAATGAGTGTGGTGGCATCTAATATGATATATTTTTAACTTTATTTGAAAGTCGTTCATTTAGGCTGTTTATTAATGCACTTTCACATTTAAAATCCGGTGATTTTATTTTAGTGTTTGAAGAAAAAGATTTATTGTACCCAAATGTAGAGTACATGCATAGCTGAGATTCCAGCTACCCATTTTTGTTTTTAATGTCTATATGCCCTATTGCCTTTAGAAATCTAGTCATCAGCTGGTGACAACCACCCACACACAAAACAGCATATCAGGAGGAAATACGAAGTTATGCCTGGTGACTTGACATTTCTTAAGAGCTTGGAACACCACTGCACAATCCATTGTTCAATGATGTGACCATGTGGATGAGCAGAGCAGGAGCAACGAGGAGCAGGCACCTTCCACAGCATCTGAGTTGGACCTGTGTAGCTCCAAACCAAGCCCAGCTGGAGGATTCCTTCCAGAACGAAATGAGATGATATGTGGGAAAAGAACAAGACACAGGTTGGTTATATTTTTATTAACAATTCCTCCATGCTTTCACATAACTTGTGCATAACTCTGATGTGATATTTACTAGCTGCATGCCCTGGTTTGTGAGTTCGACAAAAAAGGATGATGTTCTTATTTCCAGTTCTCTAGGGCAAAATTCAAAATAGCCACATATCTGGAGAAGACACATGGAGTGGGCACTACAGCAGGTGGAGGCTCTCTCTGGTCCAAGTATCAGTTCTTTAATTGTTGGCTGATGTGAGGGTATGTGGTGGTCCACACTGGCTGGGGACATGGAAGCTTACTCAGGAAGAAGTGACAACTTGTCAACCTGCACTGAGTTATTCAATATTTAACAACTGCTGGGCTATACTTCTGCATGTCCCTATCTTAGAGTGATACAGAGCTCCTATAACAGGTTGATTGTTATTAATTAAATTAATTAAGGAAATGAATATCATTTTTTCTTTTAGTAAGTAGGATATCTATATGTTGGCTCTATAAGTTTTTAATAACGTCATCCTATTGTATAGTTACATTTAAAATGATCATCTCAGGACTGCCATATAAGGGGCCTTCCCAAAATTTATGCAATTTGAGCATTTTGGGCGGATTATTTGTGATCCAGTGACATTTTTTCCTCACCTATGGTCTATTTCCTCTTGGTTTCAATCTAAATCCCATAACACTGTCTTCACCTACTTGTTAATATTGTTCAAAGCCCTAGAGGTCGGGAGCTGTGTATCTAATTACATGTTTTAAAGTATTGACAATTCTCTGTCTCAGAAGAACCCTTATATATTCCATTCAGTGACAAAGCAAAAGAGAAACAGGAGGATGCATATTTTGGGAGAGGGGACGATGAGGTAGGAGGGGAGTTCAAGGAAGTGAAAGAATCTGAGCATAAGAGAATGAGGAGAAAAGAAAGAAGGCAAAGGCCAATTAAGAAACCAGAGATCACACTTCCAGGAACAGAGAAAGATGAGAGTGCAAATATCCATGGCAAGCTGAAGGAAATAGTCTGAAAGGATTAGGGAAGAAGAAGAAGAAGAAGAAGAAGGAGAAGGAGAAGAAGGAGAAGGAGAAGGAGAAGGAGAAGGAGAAGGAGAAGGAGAAGGAGAAGGAGAAGGAGAAGGAGAAGGAGAAGAAGAAGAAGAAGAAGAAGAAGAAGAAGAAGAAGAAGAAGAAGAAGAAGAAGAAGAAGAAGAAGAAGAAGAAGAAAAAGAAGAACAGGAAGAAGAAGATGAAGACGAAAAAGAAGAAAGAAGAAAAAGAAGAAAGAAGAAGAAAAGAAGAAGAAGGAGGAGGAGGAGGGGGAGGAGCAGGAGGGAAAGAGGAAGAGGGGAAGAGGGAAGGGGAGGAGAAGAAGAAGAAATGAAGAGATGGGGAGGAAAACAAAGGAGTCTTAGAAATAAGAGGAAACCGGTAATGCTAAAAGGGAGGAAAACATGAATGGAACAGAAGACATCTAAAAGAGATGAAGAGAATGTGAAGAAGATGAGTACCGAAGACTAGGAGGTGGGCAGGCTTAGACTAGATACTTAATAAGGGGAAATCAAAGATCTTGAAAGAAGAAAAATACTAACCCTACAAAAATGGAGTTGAGAAGGAGGTAAGAGGCCATTCAACTCTGGGGGAGAATCATGTCCTCTGGGTGTTACCAAGGATTACTGAGTTGATGGATCAGAGACAGAGGAGTGTTTAAAAAGAAACCCCATCATTCTATACAAACTGAGAGAGTTTAGAGACTTTAGTTTCATCAATAACTGTCTAAAAAGAAAATAAAGTTGAAAGAACCATCTTCAGGAAACCACCAGATAGTCTAGTGATCAGTTTTAGAATGTTAATTAGAAAAAAGCTATTTGTTCTTTTATGCACCATACAGAGCTGCTTGATAAGATTTATCAGCAGCCATTTGATTGTATCTTCATACAAAATACAAACAACTGCTGAATCACATGCTGGTGAGCTGGCTGAGCAGGTAGGGGACAACAAATAGTAAGAGAAAGATTTATGCTGCTTGAGCCAGTAGAACTGCTGGAAAGAAAATTACAATGTGAAATGCACTTCTGGCTAATTATAACAAGCCATGAAATAAAATTTTAAACGTATTAGAGATGAATTAAGTCCACTCATTTAAAAAATATATAAGGACATCTTCTGGGGATACATACAGCCTGGGGTTGTGCTTTATTGATTTTTTTTCCCAGTTATTTTGATGCTAGGATAGAGGACTGTGGAGTCATCCATAGATGGATATATTATTTCTAAGTTTGCGGGCAACAATGGCAGTCAAGGCCATAGTAGTATATATTAAAATGTACATTTGCAACAGGGTGATGTTTTAAAAGGATGACTGTGCACAAACAAAAATAACTTATTTTGCTCTTGTCTTACTTCATGCTTTTGACTCTCTACTAGCTTTGTGCTTTATATTGTAGTGTTCAAGAGACTGGACACAATAATTAATCAGGCACAGGGACAAACAGAACACAAAAAGAAATAAAAAGAAAGGAAAGAAAAGGAAAGGCGGGAAAAAGGAAGGAGGGCAAGAGGGAAAAGAATTGGATATACGTTTTTTAAACAATTTGAATTTGAATCAAAACTTGATAAGCAACTTGAAAAAGATAGGAGAGTCAATATGGAGTCAATAGGATAGTCAATGTGGATATGGTATGTCATTTTGAATATTTGTGTGTTTTCTTAAAGAACACAGAAAAATTGAAGAGGATCCAATACAAATATTTAAAGAGAAAGAAAATAAAATCTTTAAGCAGGGGTGAAAGGGAACAATATTTAAGCTGGGAAAATCAATACTGATGATAAAATACAAACTTTTTTTTGTTTTTTTTTACCAAAACTCTAAAGAGTAGCAGCCTGCCCTAATCCACATAGTGCACTAATTCTCTGCATTTTTGCAGGTACACTTCAAAGACTTGTAAACAACCCTCCTGGATGGCATTTATAATAAATTCCTATGGCATATTTTACTTTCAATCCCAACTTGTACTAGTAATTATAAATATGATTGAAAACAGATAATGTCTAAATAGGATAGTTCAGGATGAACAGGAACAAATAAATCAAAAAATGTATAAGTTTTTATTATTCATTCACCAAACACTTGTTAAGTTCCTGTTATGCACTAGATGCAGGAGATAAACAAAGCAGTGGCAGTGAGAGTTGATAGTACTCGTAAATAACGTGGCCCTGAACAAAGAGACCTTTGAGACTCAGTGGAGTCCTGGTGATCCATTAACACTAGTTTTAGCTGCGTAAAAGAATGAAAATTAATGTAGATCTGTGAACTGCCGTATGAGAAGGGTTTAGGGCTCCCCCACGCTGGATTCCAAGCCAGGTGAGAAAGAACATTTAGGCAAAGTGGATTAACCTAAAATGTTGTAAAGCTTAGAGGCCCTTGATACGAAAATCTGACAGTCACAAGGAGAACACTTCCGATTCAAAATGGCTCCGTTGTGGTCGGGAAGATTGGCTAATTAAAGGACGGGATAATGAATCTCATGAGAAAAGGAGACAAAACGCTTTTAGATTCTACATCAGACATTTTCTAGTTAAAAAATAAAACTGTTCAGCAAGTTATTACTAGAAAACAATACTGTGGCATAAATGGAATCACTGTAATAGTAATTCTCGAAGTTGGCTGGATTGTTCAAGGATTTTGGGGGTGTGTGTGATTTGATCTGTGGTGGGTACCAGATGTAGATACTTCAGCAACATTCTTGAGGTGAATTAAATGTGTATCCAAGGTTATAAGTATTGTTATGAATTTAAATATAATATATTATAAGAAATTCCAGTCGTATTTTGGGTTAAGTTTTGTGTGGCTGTTTGTGTATGTATGTGAGTTTGTGTGTGCATATGTGTGTTTTAATTTCCCTTAAGATTATTAGGTTAGGAGAGAGGAGAAGGTATTCTGAGAGGGACGTTTTATGACCGTTGAATTTTGGAATGAGATGAATTTGGTAAAACTCCTGGTTATTCAAGTTATCAAATACAACTCGGATAATTATTTAACCTTACCATATCCCAACTTTGTCATTCATAAAAACATATAAAAATAGAACCAACCTCGTAAGTTTGTTATGATAATTAAATGAGTTAATGTATGTATAGTCTCGCTTGAGCTTTGTGCCATTATTAGGCAAGGAATAATGGGGAGTACATCTTGAGAAATGTGGGAACGGCAGTGCAGAAAGTGGACCTTGACTTGTCCTCTTATAATTCAATAAAAGAGAAACTGATAAGAACATAGACATCAGATAAATGAGATATTAAGAGCCAAGTGTTTACAGTTGTACTAAGCATTTTTATTGTCTACTACTAATGTAGATAACAGGATGCTCTTTTTTAGTGTTGGGAGGAAGGTAATCTGTATTTCCTTCCTTAGAATCTCTTTTATAGTAACATCATTTTTGGAATAAATAGACCTTAGAGGAAATTTTCATGTAATATCATTTCATGCTAAACAACTGATGGTCGAAAGAGCATTTTGATGTGGCAATAGAAAAAAAATAAGAACTACTGTAACAAAGATAACAATTGTCTTTAGAGTTTGTATATTTCATGTCCATAGGCCTAGAACTTAACTTGAGAAACCATTGGAAATACTAGATTTTCTAATTTTATATTTCTATTTTATTATTTGTTCCAAAAATGATTCCAAAATGTGTTAACATCATGTTGAAAGAAAAATTGAGAAAGTCTTTAAGAGAAGTTTTTAAAAATCTTGACTGATTTGAGCAGCAATAAAATAAATCATGCAACCATTATAAAATATTTCCAAATGCCTTTTCTATACCTATCAATGGACTTTGTTCTGTGATTGAACAGAGAAATGGTGTAAAAGTCAACCCCAACCCTTGAGTCACTGGCAATTTAGAAGATGAGATAGTGATAATATTGATGAGGGAATTATTTAGCATTCATCTCGATGTTTCTGCCCAATATGCGCAAAGCATTTTGGAAAAAAAGAGAAGAAGCTGAAGTAAACAAGGGATGTGGTATTGAAGAAGTGCCATGGAACTAGGGTTTGCAAGACAAATGGAATTTGAATAATGAAATTCACAAAGGCAAGAACAATTAATAATGTTTCAATAATTCTTTAGACCATCGAACTCTACATAAGATGGACATTTATTTTGTATTTCACCTTTTTCACCATATATATCTATTTATCTTCACCATATATATGTAGTAAAAAAGTAATATATATACAACCAGTAAGATGGAATGGTATTGTGGGGAACACTTATACCCGTTTTCCTTTTCTTAATTTAATTAATTAAATTTAATTTAATTTAGGGGCACCTGGGGGGTTCAGTCAGTTAAGAGTCTGCCTTCAGCTCAGGTCATGATCCTAGGGTCCTGGGATCGAGTCCCACATCGGGCTCCTTGATTAGCAGGGAGCCTGCTTCTCCCTCTGCCTGCCAATCCGCCTGCTTGTGCTCTCTCTCTGATAAATAAAATCTTTAAAAAAATTTTTAACTTAATTTCATAACATACCACTTCCAGAGATTCCACAAACTTTCACACTCTGAATAGCCCACTGCCCTATGTGTCTGCTATCAAAAAATGTGATCAATTATATTTGCTTTTATTAATACCAATACAGCTGGTGAAACAAGCCATATATCTCTTTATATTAATGATGTCCAATTACAATTTTATTTTTTTAACATTTATATTTCCTTTTTCATGAATTGCTTATTCAGAATCTTTACTAATTTTCATTGATTTGCTCTTAATTATTTATAAAACTTCATGTTATTTAGCTTTTTATCATTTCACACGTTATTTTCTCTTTATGTGTGCTTTTTAGGTATGTAACACATATTTTAATCCAGTTGTTTTTCTGTGATTCTTCTATCGTAAGAAAATTTCAGACACCTACATAACTTTTTTCACTCAGGGCTTAAAAGTTTCTTCCCTGCTATGACTTAACATTTTCCCTTGCTTGCTAAAGAAGTTCTTCCCAACCCCAAGTGTATACAAATATGATAGAAAGTTGTTAGGTAGAAATTATATTAACAAGGCTTATTAGGGAGTATTGACTATATTGATTAACGTTTAAGAATATACCACAACGCTTCTAAGCATATAGAAAATGTATTAAAAATGTAAAGCACAGGGGCACCTGGGTGGCTCCGTCGGCTCAGGTCATGATCCGTGGGTCCTGGGATCAAGTCCCTGCTCAGTGGGGAGCCTGCTTCTCCTCTCTCTGCCCCACCCCCTGCTTGTGTGTTCTCTCTCGAGTACGATCTTTCTCTCTCTCTCTCTCTCTCTCTCATAAATAAATAAAATCTTTTTTTAAAAAAATGTTAAGTACAGGGGAACCTGGGAGGCTCAGTCAGTGTCCAACTCTTGATTTGGTCTCACATCATGATCTCAGGGTTGTGAGATGGAGTCCCAGTGTGGAGCCTGCTTAAGATTCTGTCTCTCGCTCTCCCTCTGCTCCTCCTCTCTGCCCTCCCTAAAAAATTGTAAAGTATTTTGCATCAGTCAGCAATTGCTGTGTAGCAAGGAAAAAAAAAAAGACTCAGTAACATTTGGCAATGAGCATTTTCTTCTTGTGAATCTTCGTTGTCTGAAAAGTCGATGTTCCTTTAGCCTGGGGTTGGCTGTATGCTTATGGACTGACCCACTACATTTAACTTGTGGCTCAGGTGAAGCTCTTTTTATGGCAACAACCATAGTGAAAAGAGGCAATTTCTCTGCACGAGCATTAGGTTTGCAAACCTCCCTTTGGCTAATGTAAGTCAGAGGCTGATAACCAAGTTCAAGGGTGAGGAAGAAAGTTTTACTTTTAGGAGAGAGGCTTCAAGGCAGTGTGCATGGGTACAGTGTTGGGTAAAGCAGTAGTCTGTAATTCAGTCTAATCCATACATATGTAACTAAATGCACATGCATTCACATATACATATCTTTATGAGCATAAATATATAGGAATATAAATATAAACTCTGGTGCAATTTGTTGAGTCCCAAATGTTTAATCATATTTTTTAGAGATCATCTCCAAAGAGCAAACTCCTTCTGCAAAGACTGAAATTTAGCACCCTCTGTGCTAAAAAGTAACATTTTATATCTTGCTTAAAATTTGGATCTTTGGAAAAGCTCTGTAAGAAAATTAACCATGCCTGTATAACTGAAATAATTCATTTGTTCCAGTAGTTATTTTACTTGTTTTACCTGTGTCTGCTCAGTTATAATAGGTAGAAACATGTACTGGTCAGGAATCTAGACTATGGCCTTCTATTTCATTTAGCTTTTTCCTACCCAAGTTTGATAGTGAGAAACTTCAACATTGTATTTGTTATCTACGTATATTCAATATTATATTATTTGATCAATTTTTTAAAGGTATCTGTGATATCATCACTTGGGATGGTGTTTCATAAAGTTACAGAGTTGGGGAAGAGTTTTCTCTAATAATATGCTCTCCAAACCTTCTTCACATTTTAGACTTAAGTAAAACTTTGTGGCATTTATCTGCACATGTGGGTGTGTGTGGGCGCGCGCGCGCACACACACACACACACACACACACTGCTCTTGACCTAAAGAAGGCAACATTTATGAAAAAGGAAAAAGGGCTAAACACAGGTTAAATGTTAGCCAAATAATCCATAGACCTTTTAAAATGTATTATCAAGCGATCAAGCTGGAGGTAACTTACCGGTGCCAAGAAAAATGCTTAAAGAACTTGCCAAGGAGCCAGATGCTCCTACTGCTAAATTATCTCCTGCATATTGGCATGGGCATCTTACAACTGGCACAGCCACACGTATCACTCACACCACACCGCCATATGGTTTGAGCTAATTATTTAAAAATAGTTTGCTTCTTATGGGGCACATGTGAATATTCTGTATACATTGATTTTATTCCCTAAGGAAATCAGTGGGGTTTTTTGTTTGTTTGTTTGTTTTGTTTTGTTTTGCTCTGTTTTGGTAAGGCATGAGAAGGAAATAATACGTATGGAGATAGACTTGTTTCACTTAAGTATAAGTCATTAACATAAAAGTGACATATCGTTCCTTGGTGCCAATTCTTGCTACCACGACTTATATGTTCTCTTCACTCAACCCCTTTTTGAAAGTTGTTTTATAGGACTTCAACAAAGTGGGTGAAATATTAAAATTTAGTCATGGGTTTAAAATATTGATATGCTATGTAATGTGCAGCCAAAGAAATAAAGGCACCTGCTTGTGATTTGTAATCTATGTATTTTAATATCTTATGGACATATCCTGAGGCAAGTACTTGTACCATGAAGTATTTAATTGGTTTGTATGTAATTGAGAATGCTGTGCTGTATTAATAACAATTAAAAGTCATTGAAACGCTCTCTAGTTTATCCAAATAACATTTTGAGGTGTGTTAAATGCAGGACAATCTTTCTCACCAAATCCAATGGATTTGAGAAAAAATTCTTAGTGTATTAGGGCAAATTTAAACAACCATATTACTTTTGCTTCTGTACAGTAGCTACACTCTTATTTTTCTAAATGTGCCCCCAATCTTTCAAAATATTGGCTTTTATGCTTATCCAAAGATAGAAAAACTTTTAAAACTCTCATTTTTATTTTAAACAGGTCTTACTTCCTTAGATATTATGGAGCACTATGCCATGTGCAAAGGACTAGAAAGAAGCAGAACAAGACTTTTGTAAGGTTCATACAAAATAGAAGAGCTGAGACACTTTTCTATAAACACATCTTTTTCATGTACTCAAAAATATTTCATAGTGTAGGTGACAAGTTTATTTTGGGGAGAATTTTGAGGAGTGAAAGGGTTTAACGTGCCACATAATATCAGAATGTGTTGGTGATAATAATTGGGTAATGCAGAGCATAAGAAATATGAAAGCCCCCCAATTTAGTTTTCCTGCAAGCTGTTGAAAATTAAAGGCAGAGCTTACTTAATTTAATGCCAAGTGTGTTTACGAACATACATATTGAAATTAAATATAAAAGAAAAGAATTTAGTTATTTACACGGTGTTGTCAGCATATCTGTATCATTATTTAGCAAGGATTTTTTTATTAAGAGGGTTTAAAATCACTATTCTGTAAGACGTATGGAATCAGAATTCTGCAAAAAGAATAAAAGATTGCCCTTTCCTTGCTACCCTCAATGTAAGTTGAAAATGGCTTTTGCAATGTCAGCCTATACCCAAGAAAACACATGCATCCAAAGTGTACATATACAATATGTCCGTCTGAATCTAAATTTTCCAATACACTATACAATATATCATATTTTGACGTTAAATGGATCGTTTGTATTTTATATGGCTAGTGTACAGACTTATGTTCTTTTCTTGGGAAGTTGTGGCATCTGTGATTCATGTGCAATATTTAACCTAAGATTAAGGAAGGTTATAATAAGTACATTGAGGTACATATGTACATATTGAATCCATTAGAGAACCAGCTGCTACCTGATAAACAAGGATAGGATTAGAAAATATTGTTATTATTATTATTAAACGATGAATACCAGATTTTTGAAGAGACTTTTAAAGTACGGGATGATAAAAAAAATAAGAATAAGTAAAAATAAAAAATAAATAAATAAAGTACGGGATGATTTTCTTTAGCCAGATGGAAGACGTTTCCCCTGGGACCTTGTTTGCCAGGAAGAATACTGGGTGGGAAATACCGGCAGCTGCCATGATAATGAGTCCACTTCACTGCAGATGAGTTCATTATTATTCCGTTCCTGCAGTCTTGTAATTCACAGTTGCATGTCATTTATGCATAAATAAAAAATAGGTATTGTATGTAGCTAAACTCTGGCAATCTACAAGAGCAACATTTACAAACATAAGGGACAAACTGAGAAACATATGCAAATGAAGCTGGATGATAATGGGAAAACACAAAGTTTAAATGTTCTGTAGAACAGCCCCTCTTATTAAAAAAAATCAAACTCAAAATCAAATCGGTATGAATTTGTATTTTCCATAATTGGAATTTGGCTTTGTTTTATTGTTCTATCAACCAGAGGCAGGAAGATAATATAGTTTTTTGACTATGATTTCTCAGGAATTATTTTATACGAAAGAGAATTTTATGTTAGCTTAATATGAAAAATAAGACCACTTATACATAACTAATTAAACTTAACAATAATTGGAAGTAACAGTTTTTCATTTCTTAATGCTTCCTGACTATAGCAGATCACGGGACAGAATCTGGGAATAAAAAAGAAAAAAATAAACCTTGAAAGAAATGATACTGGGATTTGGCAAGGCACAGCTCATTTGGGACAGAACAATGAAAAAGTGAACATCAGCATATTCACACCTGGTAGAGACTTCAGAAATTTAACTATTCAAACAAAAGTTAAATCCAAAATGACTGTTATAATGAAAATGAAATAAAAAATGAGTATGTTAGATAATAGGTAGCATTAAAATTTTGTTCTGGGTATTATCAAGCACACACAATGTGTAAAAGGAAAACAGTTTAAACAGTTGAGTGTAAATCATTTTAAAGTAAAACAAACTATGAGAAATATAACTTCAGACATGATACCCAATAAATGCGGTAATATTTTTGGCTACTTAGCATAATACACGAAAATAGAAAAAAAAGTTTAATTGTGGGGCTCTTGATTGATAAAAAATTAAGGATGAAAGTAAAATAAATAAACTTTGTAACAATACATTTATTAAGTGATGAAATCACTTAGAAAATTTAGAAATTGTCAAGTGGGAAAACAATGTTGAAATACAGCAGATTACTTAACTGTGGACCAGAAGAAAAAAATGCCAAATTTTTCCAATGGAGACAAAACAAAATTATCTTGATAGTTATTAAAATATTTTCAAATAGACTTTTTTTCTAGTTTGTTAAATTAAATCAGTATTTGACAAGATAAAAATCTGTTTTAAGATTTTCTTTTTTTAAAGATTTTATTTATTTACTTGACAGAGAGAGAGAGGGAGAGAGCAGCAGAGAGAGAGGGAGAAGCAGACTCCCCACTGAGCAGGCAGCCTGATGTGGGACTCGATCCCAGGACCCCGGGATCATGACCTGAGCCAAAGGCAGACACTTAACTGACTGAGCCACCCAGGCACCCCATGTTTTAAGATTTTTCAAAAAATGAAATACAACTAGCAAAGTTTATGTACATTGAGTTCCTAGAAAATATAGTTGTTTACCTAACTACATAAAAAAAGAAATTAATATTAAAACTATTATTCAAGATCCAATTATCCTCATTATCCAGACATAAAATTATACTTAAAAACACACTTTGTTTTCCTTTCATTATTTTTTTGAAAATTCAAACCATATGAGCATATCACGAAGTAGTCTAGGATATGGGAAATAAAACTATTAAGAAATTAATGTGCTGAAGGTTACAGACCTATGCTTTTTTAGCAACAATAAAGGGATGCAATTGGAGAGTAAGAAATCTTGTTATAAGAGAGACATAGAGGGGCGGCTGGGTGGCTCAGTTGATTAAGCATCTGCCTTCAGCTCAGGTCATGATCCCAGGGTCCTGGGATCGAGCCCTGGGGAGTCTGCTTCTCCCTCCCCCCCATTCCTTCTCTCTCTCTCTCTTTCTCTCCCTCTCTCTCAGATAAATAAATAAAATCTTTTAAAAAATAGATAAAATCTAGGAAATTTAGGAAATATAACAGTATCAATAGCAGGAGATACTGCTTTATGAAAAAATATTATAGAAATAAACATACAACAGTAAGCAAAAGTTAACCTGTCATTGTCAACAGTGTATAAATATTTAACGAATATAAGAGAAGAGGAAGGGTAATTACCTGGCATATAACACGGCTAAGACAAGATAGGTTTTAGAAAATGGGAAATTTATTTTATACATACATATAAAACATTTTCAAATGATGACATTACTTTTGGTTTACAATTTAAAATTGGTTTATAATTCAAAATTATTACTGGTACAGAGTATCTTTCCAGGGAGATGGAAAGTATATTGTTTTAATCTCACAGAATAACATGGAATAAAGGTAAAAGCATTAGTTGATTGTTTGCTCATAATAAATAGTATCATTTGACAGAATGCCCTTAGAAATTCATACTCTTGGCTCCAGAGCCATCATGATTCCAACAGTCATTTGTATACTTCCTATACCACCACCCCCTTCTGGTTCCGGTCCAAACATCTAATTTAAATTTAAA
This sequence comes from Callorhinus ursinus, assembly GCF_003265705.2. Lineage (NCBI taxonomy): Eukaryota > Metazoa > Chordata > Mammalia > Carnivora > Otariidae > Callorhinus > Callorhinus ursinus. The sequence goes on along the minus strand of NW_027397073.1, from coordinate 10,884,110 downwards.
TTTAAATTTTATTTTATTTTATTAAATTATTTATTAATTTATATTATTTTTTATTATTTTTTATTATTATTTATTTATTTATAATATATTTATAATTATTTTATATTTATATATAACATATATATAATAATTTATATTATTTTATATTTATTAATTTTATTATTAATTTAATTAAATTTTAATTAAAAATTTAATTTAAATTAAATTTAAAATTAAATTTAGATTTTTATCTAAACCACAATAGCAATAAAATAGCTAAAACCTCATTATGGAGCTTATTGAATAATTAAGTATAATTATAAGTATACTATATAATACATCTCTTTTATTTTTCTCATTCTCCTACTCTAATCTATCTACACATGAGAATTCATGGCCTCCTTTACCAAAGACTGAAATAAGGGAAAGTCTCTGACAGTTCTCTTCTAGGACTTTCTTTACTGTCTTTCTTGGAATATTCTTATATCTTGTGTCTTTTCATAATAGTTAAGGGGAATCTTAGTCTCTTAGGAAGACTTAATAAGACTTAGCATGTCCCTTAGAGAGAGACGAGCTGAGATTTGCCTCATCCACTAAATTCTGCACGTGGTCTGCCCAGTTATTCCCCTACATTGGCATATCTTTGTAGGATGCTCTCTCTCTACTCAGCACTGTCTTTCTCTGGGCACGCCTCATTCTACATTAGTGGGTCTCTACAGGAAATCCTGGTACTAAACTGAAGTTTTGTAGTTGGTCTGAACAGAGAAAATTATTCTCTGTTACAAAAACTTCACAAATGTCATGATGCATTCTGTGTAGTACTGGAAATTTTCCCACCTGGCCGGACAGCCTGGTATTTAATGGTTGATTTGTTATCCACTATCATGTAAATTGCATTCCTCCTCTAAAACTGGAATATCTTTTCTAATTTTTTTGGTAATGTGTATTTCTGCAAACTTTTGAAATATATAATATCTGTTCATGTGACATGAATTTGGATAAACTCTGGTGTCATTTGAAATCATGAAACACAGAACTCCTTGCAAACATGTAGATTCATTTTATATAACCAAACACACCATAAGTTATTCGAACACTTTGAATATTCCCTAGATTTTTTTGCTGCCATGAGTGCTTTTCATTCTTCTACTTAGAAAAGCCAAAAGGAAATAAAAATAAAATGAAGGAAATCTTTAATAACTAGGAGGAATATAAAAGTCACAAGTTACACCGGTTGGGAATTAGATTATCAGTAAACAAAAACATACCAAATGAGTGTATGGGCAAGCCTGGAATGGAGATTCTCAAGGGTGCAAAATATTATTTCCTCCAAATGTTTTTTTTTTTTTTTTATTCAAGAGAGGAAATAGTTGTTCAACTCCTTCCAAACTCTAGGTGGATAACATTTGATTCATTACAATTGTTTCTTTCTTCTGAAAATGCCCTTTAGTACACAGGCTAGCAATGCTTGGCTGCTCTAGAAACTGTGGTTGGTTGGTTTGTTTTTAGGTTTGTAAACTAGAGTCTCACAGTCCTCACCTCATCATTCTCTGTGATTGTGTTCTTCTACCCTTATATGAATATTAGCATCCAATATTAGCCCTAAAATGTCAATATCTTGATTCATCATTAGCTTTAAAATACAGGTACCTTCCGGGTGCATATCTCCCTCCACCATAGTTGTGGAATTTCCAAATATTGGCTCCTGAATCATGGAGTCAATGTCTTTCTGACTCACTTTAAAATTACACAGAAATTTTCTGGTGTGTGTGTGTCCAGGGACAAAACATGGCATGCACATCAGCTCCTCTCTTTTCTTAGGAATCCATGAACAAGCCCTTGGAAGGGGTCAGCAGACCACTGCCACCCACAGACACTTAGCCCCTTTCCAATGTTTGCAGAATGTGTCTTCGATGTTTGCCAGCCCTTGTGATGTTGGCCCCTAGGCTTTAGAGCTCATGCTCAGAGTGTCACCAGCTTCTCAAAACTGAACCCTGCCACTTTCATCTGCACTTCTTTGCAGGATTAAGACTGCATGGTCTCAGCCAGGAGACTCTCGGCTTTCTCCCATCTTCCATTCCCTGTCTGCGCCTTGCCCCAGACGCCTCTGTACATGTTCAGCGCAGAGTCCTTACTCCACCAAAAATAAGTAGACAAGTGAATGCCCGCAATTGTAGTCCAGCAGGTTGGAGCACCGAGGGAAGATATCGTTGCTACCACCAGTGTCCTACACCACTTGGACTTAGTGAAGCATGCCTCGATGTAGAATACCAAATGTGTAGCCACAGAGAGAGGGCCATATGTTTAAACAGTGCAGTCATGGTACATTCGTGGGTACTCTAAATCATGGAGGGCTCAGAGAGTTTAGATTTGCTCTCTTCATTCAGGCATATTTGGGAAGAATGTTTTGAATAATTGGTATGCAATACTCAACTAAATTATGAAATTGGAACTGGAGCATAGAATGATTGGTAATGTTGTTATCTGATGGAAGTGAGACTTTGGAGAAAGTTAGGCAAAGTTTCTCTCACCTTCAACTAATATAGAGATGGAGAGTAAACCCTAAAAATATTGAACTAAAAAAATCATTTGTTAAAATAAAGATAAAGAGTTTAATTAAAGGGATGTTAAAGATCATCTGAGAGTATGACTATTTAAGAAGTAAGAGAGATAAAGAAATATAGCATTTTAATTAAAAGCCAATAAAACAATACATATTTATATTTTATAAAACCTGTTTACATTAAAGTATAAATTCATATAAATTACAAATGGGCTTTATGTATATAGTAATTTATGCATAATATGTTATATGTCCATTGTTGCTCTAAAAAATTTACCAAAATCTGTGATCAGACTGATTCCATTGTGTAAAATAATTAACTCTTATCAAGAAAATGAGAAGTGTTAATAGTATGTAAAACAAGGTCTTTTCTGTATCAATTTAATATAATTTTTCTTTTTGGGAATAAAAAAATACATGCTGTTTCTGTTTTCTTTATGGCTTAAAGACTGTTTCAATCATAGACAGTTCCAATTGTAGGGCCTTAGCAAGCCAAAGGAAACAGAAAATTTGCCATAATAGCATGAAGTTTACTAATCTTCTGATTCTTACTAAGAAATTCTAAAGTTATTTTAAATTATTTTGGTGTCATTTACTATCTAACTTTATCAAATTATTTGCATTTAACTTGCTAACTAGCTTTAGAATATTCATTTATTTCCTTGCTTATTATTTGCAAATTCAATCAATAGGGCATTATTAAGGCTCTACCTGTAGATTTTGAGTACCAAGTGAAGCACCAGGACCTATTTGTTAGTAAGGGATGGAAACTTGACTGGAACTAGCCTAAGTAGAATGGACACTATATAGATTAATATAACAATGTACAGAAAAGACAGGAGTACCTGGCCTTGAAAATCCTCAAACCAGTGGATATTATGGAAATAATATATTATTTCCATATATTATGGAAACCTTCCTTCCCCCCAGTGTATTTCTGGACTGTTTCCTTCTGTGTGTCAGTTTCATTCTTTTCCAGGGCAGATTTATTGCTTCCTCCCAACAGGTGCCAACAGTGTGCATTCTTCTGTGGTTTGGTGAAGGGTTCTATAGATATCTTTTAGGTCCAGTTGGATTATAGTGTTCAAGTCTTCTAGTTCCCTATTGGTCATCTGTCTTCTTGTTCTTTCATAACTGAAAATAGGGTATTGAAGAGTCTCAAAATATTATTTGCTAAAATTTCTGTTTCTCCCTTTTCTCCCATTTCTCTCCCCTTTTCTCCCATTTCTGCATCCAGTTTTTGCTTCATGTGTTTTTGTGTAATATTGTTGGGTGCCTGTTTATGTATAATTGTTATGTATTCCTCATGGGTTGACCCTTTTATCATCATTATTAGTTTCTTTAATGACTTCTTCACTGTGTTTTCTGGGTTATTCTTTTTGTTTGATCTAGGATCTTAACATATACATCTTATCAGAATTAATATCAGATTTATACTAACTGAATTCTAATGAGTTACAGCTCCTGTTTATCCTTCTTCCCCCATATATGGTATTATTATTAGTAGTAGTAATAGTAGTATTATATCTATATATGTTAGAAAAAATAATACATTGCTACAATTATTACTTTATATATTATTGACAGGAGGTGATCTTGTACATGATATAATATATTGTAACTACTCTTGTCGCTGTCAAACTTAACCATTTATAAAAAGAGAAAGAAAAAATTTTCTGGCTATTTTTGGAGCCACAAAACAGAGGGTTTTTCTGATACTTAACCTAGCTTATTACTGGCAAGAGAGTCTTAAGTGGTGGCCTCCTACAGTACATGAAATAGTAAATAAAATACTCTGTCTTAACAATAAATGTAGGTAGGAATTTGTTTCCTGACAGGTGTGAGGTTTTACCTAGTAAGATACATGGGAAAGTCTTAAAAATAAAGACTGTTCAGAGATGCAGCAGATGGCCCACAATGAGGCTTTAGACAAGAAAATAACAAAAATATTTGAAAGCAGTAATTTAATAAAAACTTTTTGTAGAGTAAAACATTTTATTTTCCTAAAGAATGAAATTTCATGTGACATTCCTGATATTATGCCTATCTTTGATTTTAGACAAAATCTAAGTGAAGATAGGCTTTTATAGCTAAACCTTGACAATCCTTGAAATAGTATTTTATTCTCAAAGTATAAATTAGCATTCACATGCTTCACATTTATCTAAATATAGACTCTCACACATGATCAAGCTGATTCTAGAGTGCATAAGATATACTTGCATGTTATCGTGGTTTTCACGTTAGTTTTCTAATAGTATGTTAAATAGCAAAAACACACAGCCTGTAGGACATGTTTTTTTAGGTCAAAGAGTGCATTTTAACAACATATAAAGAAAATAAATGTCTATGGAGTAATTAAATTGCTTTCCTTTAATAGATTGGACCAAGAATTTCACTGTATGTCACTGAGCTTAGATTGAAGCACTAGATGCTTCATTCAAGACTATCATGAATATATTAAATTTCATTTTCTTGCATCAAAAATTCAATTTCTAACATTTATTGGTTTTTTCCTTAGAGGCTAGATCCCACTCTACATACTTCATGGGTGCTATTCATTAATAGTGACTCCAGAAAGTCATGGTATTATTATTTCCATTTGTATATCAGGAAACAGACCCATAGATTAGAAAATTTTCCCAGTTGCTAGTAAATACCATTTCTGTCAATAGTGCTATTTTTATTTTTATTATTTATTATGTAGACAAAAGTGGTAAAATTCATAAAACTTTCCACGCATATTTCTAAATTAAACATGATGCAAATAAAAGATCACATAGCCACAGATCTCACTTGGGTCATGTTGGATAGAATTCTTTAACTACATTGCACTTGTGAAATTAACGTTCTCACATGCTATTGAATTAATCATTCTCTTTCCTCATTTTACAACCGTAAATTATTATAAGGTAAGACCAAAAATAAGGACTTCATTCTTATCCAAACTACTTACTATGTGTATATTATAGAAACATATTATTGCCATTATATTATGTTTTATTTACATGTCAGCCAACCAGTAATGGTGCCAGATGATTTATGAGAGTTTGTTGCAATGCTATACTGAATGTTGTTTTACTAATATTCAAGTTAATGGAAGTGTTACTTCATCTGTCTGTTCCTGATATGAGAATGCAAATGGTTAACTTTTTCTTCCGTGTGTATTATATGTATCTTATATACATGATATGACAATGTGATTTTCCTAAGAATTTTTATTCACACGTTATATATATCCATCCAAAAGCATGTCATCAGTGATGGGTATCACTCATTTTATTAGCACTACTTGTATCAGAAATTTTACATCTACAGAGAAATATTTGATTGTACATACACTTATATAATACCTATTTTACATTACTTTTGAGAATGTACTTAGTTTTGAAAAACGGAAAAATTTTAAAAGGACAAGACACGTGACCTTATTATTATTTTGTTATATGACCTGAATTTTGACACCAGGAAGGACAAATCTCTCCACCTGTTGGTAATCAAATGTCAATCAGAAGTTGAACAGTGTGTCTCAATTTAAGCATTTGATTTCATCTTGTGCTTCTTCTCTATACCAACATTATTTGAATTATTTATAAATTTCCATCTAACTGATATTGATAGACTTGGGAAGAAAATAAATAATTACAAAAACTATAAATTTCAAACTATATTCCATTGCTAAGAAGCGTGTAAAAAGTTACACATACTTCAAATGTTCTTACACATTCACATTATTTAAACATAGTTTCTATTCCTTTTTTTTTTTCCTTCACTCAGCTTCCTTTTGTTACGTTTATTTGCTCGACCAGTTTCTGACATTCAGGTCAGAAAAGCTTTTCAAATATTGTTCTTAAAATTACAGCTTTTGGGACTTAGCCACACAATCACCGAAACCAAACAAGGAAGAAACCTCCCAGATTACCAAGTCCATTTCCACTGGAAAAGTACCAACTGATTCTTAACTTAGATTAGAGTTCTATGTGGCCTAACTACACTCAATTATTGGTTGTTGCTGTTATTTTATTTTTAATAAAGAGTACTAATGGTCATAGACTATCTTCAGTTTGCTTTTCAAGAAATTCCCTTATACACATAATTCAGATTATATTAAAAGCTAAATAGTTTTTGTGACTGAAATGAGTAGCTGAAATTTGTCATAAATATGACAGCTTTTATTGTTTTAGTGTTCTGTCATTAATTATTTAAAAATGGATCAAAATAACAAATTAAAACTAGAAACCTAGAAAGGTATATAGTTTGTGTCACATGAAAACATTTCCTACATGGAAAAATGATCCGTTACTTTACCTATTGTTATGTTATCATTATTTTGGAATTTGAGTTTACTGGAATAGAATGTGAATTTCTCAACTGGAGTGTTATTATATAAAAAATTCTTCAAGTCTGAGGATTACCCTGAACTTCAAGAATGTGAGTTTCATGCATGAATCAAATAAATCTGTTTCATAGACTAGAAAGTTATCTAGTATAACAAGTTATGACCAGAAGAAGCTCAATGAGGTAAGGAGCCACATCAATTTTATTCACCAGTATAAATGCAGCTTCTAGAAGACTCTCTAGAACACAGAAGAGACAGTTATTACTGATAATTACAAGGGAAACAAAATATTATGAAAAATCGAAAAGTATACCAACTTGGTATAATTTTCTTCTCTCCAAGCATTTCCAGGTTAATAAGTATGTTTGGAACAAGATTGTCTGGTAATTCTCCACTGGAAGTATGAGACTTTAGATTAATCTTAAAGAATAAAAATATTTAGGTAAGCAAGGTAAAGGAGGGAGTGAATAATATTTAGACACATGAACAAAAGAAATAATTTAAAGGCAATGGCAGGTGGCCAGAGTAACAAGGAACTGATGATAGTTACCAGGAAGGAGAGGGCTCCTTGGAGTGCAGTTACTTGGACTATGCCTGTGGAGTGCTTTCTGGGCAGTGTGTCAGGGACCTCAAGTGGTAGGTTGAGGAGTTTGGGGGTCACTATAAGTGTTTAGAAGTTATTAAACAATTTATTTGAGGAATTACATAGTAAATAAGCTTACAAGATTTTTCTAATAAATATATATTCCACACATTAGAGGGAAATCTAGAAGCATGGGAACCAGTTAGGAACCAGGTTCAAGAGTGTTGGCATGAGATAAATACAATTTTATCTTTAAACCTTTTTTAATTTAAAAGATTATTTTAGATTTTGCAAACAGTGTGTAGTTGGGGCACATAGGGTGTGCTAGGTGGCTTTGAGTGTGTGGGGAAATAAATGTGGGAAAGGCAGAGAGCTGATGAACTGATGAGACTCAGGGAAACCTTGGAGAGTGGCTGAGTCAGGCCCTGCCTCCTGACCACCTTCTCAGAGAAAGCCCCGTGGCTCAGGATCTTGGAAGTGCTACAGGGGGCGACCGGGAAATCCTGGGATAAGAAACACCTGGGTGCCCCAGGCACCTGAGGCTCTCTATTAATATCATTACAAATGTGCAAATGTGCAAAATAAAGTGTTAATCACAGGAGTGATATTCTGGGGATAGGATCAACAAAACCGATGATTAATGAGGTATGAAAACAGAGAAAGGACAAGGAAGAAAAAACTGAATGAGTGTTCAAGCTAGCCAGAGAAATTGACATTATACATAAAAGAGTATCATGCAAATGGCTTCGTATGGAACCCCAGTAGTGAAAAAAATTTCACCACTTAGAGCTTCTTTACTAAATATCCCTAGATACACTTATTATTGTGTATACCCTTAATTCAAAGTAGTGCTACCTTGTTGACAGATTCTTTTCAGTGAAGAGAGGGCACAGAAAATTGCGTCTGAATCTATCCAAGGCACATTTTTATTGATTCATTTCAGAGGTTTAAGCCTTGGCATTTTCCAAGTAATTGCAGTATTTGAGTATCACATTATGTAATAATGATAAGCAACCAGAAATTCCTTAAGAAGTTACTGGAATTTTCAGTCCAAATACCCTAATGGATGGAATTTCCAATAATTTCATTAGTTATTTTCTCCTTTGAAAATATCTATACATCGAAGCAATTAGAGAATATCTATTCCAGCTATGTTTGTAATTAATGGCATTATCACCGATGACTTGAAAAGGAAAATTGAACCATGTACATCTCTCAAGGTGAATATGTCATGTTCATATTGTTAGTATTTTAAATTTGCACAAAAATATATATTACAAAGTTAATATATAGTTACTGGTCTAAAAGGGAACTAGAAAGCTCCTAAAATAGAAAATTGTATTGCAAAACAGTCTTGACCTTAAGCGTACTTGTCAGATGTGACATTTTCCTATTTTTAAATCTCTGGTAGAACAGAATCCATCTTGGTAATGCAGCAATTCTGATCAAGCCCTACTGTCAGGGTAGGGAGGTTTGAAAGAAAACCCTAGTTTCCGCCTAGAGCCAATCCAACGGAGGAACAAAATTATATTATTTGTAGTTATAATCACAATCAAAAGAGAAGCAGTTTAGTCAGGATCATTTTATGTTAACAGAATTTGGGTACATGAAAAATACATTTATCATTTTTTTTCTCTTGAATAACACATGATTTTTTAGGGTATGTGTGGCAAACTACTAGCAAACTTCTTGGTGGGCCTGTACTGATGAGCTCTAAGATGGAAAGTCTCATGCTGAGGTAATAAAGGTGAAATTTCCTGGGAGGTGAGGAAGCCAATTATTCAGAAATACCATCGGGTCACCTTGCTCATAATTCTCAAGCATGTCTCTGGTGCATAAATTACCAATTCACAGTTCATGTTCAATATCATCCAATCTCTGCTGAATAAAATGTTGGCTTTTACAGCCATCTAAACTGAAAAACCATTTTCGGAGGCACAGTCATGAATAATGGAGCCAGATAGACCAGCAAGAGTAGACACACCCTCTTTTCATTGCTCATGCCTGCCTCTCATTATAGGCACCAGATCCTTATTTCATCTCATCCGGGAGCTTTATTTGCAAAATGTGCCTCACGCATCACAGCATCAAAAGCACGTGGGATGCTGTAGTTAATCAGTTCTAAAATATTATTTGAAATATAAAGAACAGGTTTCAGAAGGTTTTTCCACTAAAAAAAAAAAACTTCCATGCTTTAGTGTTCCATAATATTAGATGATAATTATCTAAAATGTGTGAACCCCATTTCTTTGTCTAAAATTGTTAACACACTTTGTAATAATGTATTGTTTGCATATGCTAAGAAGATTGGACTAACAATAGATTACAGTCACTCTCCGCTCTTGAAACACTCTGGTTTTCCGTTTGGATACAGGCCACTTTTACTTACTCATAAGCTACTTTGTAAAAACTGCTAAAGCAGGATATTTACTAGCCCACAACTAATCAAATATTTCCCAACCCTTTGCTCTGCCTCCTTAAACCTGAGTTAAGCATTCTCCTGAATCTCATGATTATCATTTCCTTATCTACCATTTTTTTAGGGCTTTATTTTATCTCTATGTATTGCCCAAATGTAGGTTCATGTTTTAGTTGTTGTTCACATTTTCAAAAGTGTACTATGTCATACATAATCTTTTCAGAGTTTTTTTTATTTTTTATTGGTATGTTAATCACCATACATTACATCATTAGTTCTTGATGTAGTGTTCCATGATTCATTGTTTGTGCATAACACCCAGTGCTCCACGCAGAATGTGCCCTCTTTAATACCCATCACCAGTCTAACCCATCCCTCCACCCTCCTCCCCTCTAGAACTCTCAGTTTGTTTTTCACAGTCCATCGTCTCTCATGGTTCATCTCCCCCTCCGACTTACTCCCCTTCATTCTTCCCCTCCTGCTATCTTCTTCTTTTTCTTTTTTTTTTTTTTAACATATGTTGCATTATTTGTTTCAGAGGTACAGATCTGTGAAACAAGTCTTGCACAATTAACAGCGCTCACCATAGCACATACCCTACCCAATGTCTATCACCCAGCCACCCCATCCCTCCCACACCCCCACCACTCCAGCAACCCTCAGTTTGCTTCCTGAGATTAAGAATTCCTCATATCAGTGAGGTCATATGATACGTCTTTCTCTGATTGATTTATTTCACTCAGCATAACACCCTCTAGTTCCATCCACATCGTTGCAAATGGCAAGATCTCATTCCTTTTGATGGCTGCATAATATTCCATTGTGTATATATACCACCTCTTCTTTATCCATTCATCTGTTGATGGACATCTTGGCTCTTTCCACAGTTTGGCTATTGTGGATATTGCTGCTATAAACATTGGGCTGCACATACACCTTCAGATCCCTACATTTGTATCTTTGGGGTAAATACCCAGTAGTGCAATTGCTGGATCGTATGGTAGCTCTATTTTCAACTGTTTGAGGAACCTCCATACTGTTTTCCAGAGTGGTTGCACCAGCTTGCATTCCCACCAACAGTGTAGGAGGCTTCCCCTTTCTCCGCATCCCCACCAACATCTGTCATTTCCCGACTTGTTAATTTTAGCCATTCTGACTGGTGTGAGGTGGTATCTCATTGAGGTTTTGACTTGGATTTCCCTGATGCGGAGCGACATTGAGGCACTTTTTCATTTGTCTGTTGGCCATTTGGATGTCTTCTTTGGAAAAATGTCTGTTCATGTCTTCTGCCCATTTCTTGATTGGATTATTTGTTCTTTGGGTGCTGAGTTTGGTAAGTTCTTTATAGATTTTGGATACTAGCCCTTTTTCTGACATGTCAGTTGCAAATATTTTCTCCCATTCTGTCTGTTGTCTTTCGGTTTTGTGGACTGTTTCTTTTGCTGTGCAAAAGCTTTTTATCTTGATGAAATCCCAATAGTTCATTTTTGCCCTTGCTTCCCTTGCCTTTGGCGATGTTTCTAGGAAGAAGTTGCTGTGGCTGAGGTTGAAGAGGTTGCTGCCTGTGTTCTCCTTTAGGATTTTGATGGACTTCTGTCTCACGTTTAGGTCTTTCAACCATTTGGAGTCTATTTTTGTGTGTGGTGTAAGGAAATGGTCCAGTTTCATTCTTCTGCATGTGGCTGTCCAATTTTCCCAACATAATTTGTTGAAGAGACTGTCTTTTTTCCATTGGACATTATTTCCTGCTTTGTCAAAGATGAGTTGACCATAGAGTTGAGGGTCCATTTCTGGGCTCTCAATTCTGTTCCACTGATCTATGTGTCTGTTTTTGTGCCAGTACCATACTGTCTTGATGATGACAGCTTTGTAATAGAGCTGGAAGTCCGGAATTGTGATGCCGCCAGCTTTGCTTTTCTTTTTCAATATTCCTCTGGCTATTCGGGGTCTCTTCTGGTTCCATACAAATTTTAGGATTATTTGTTCCATTTCTTTGAAAAAAGTGGATGGTATTTTGATGGGGATTGCATTGAATGTGTAGATTGCTCTAGGTAGCACTGACATCTTCACAATGTTTGTTCTTCCAATCCATGAGCATGGAACGTTTTTCCATTTCTTTGTGTCTTCTTCAATTTCTTTCATGAGTATTTAGAGTTTTCTGAGTACAGATCCTTTGCCTCTTTGGTTAAATTTATTCCTAGGTATCTTATGGTTTTGGATGCAATTGTAAATGGGATCGACTCCTTGATGTTTCTCTCTTCTGTCTTGTTGTTGGTGTATAGGAATGCCCCTGATTTCTGTGCATGGATTTTATATCCTGCTACTTTACTGAATTCCTGTATGAGTTCTAGCAGTTTTGGGGTGGAGTCTTTTGGGTTTTCCACATACAGTATCATATCATCTGCAAAGAGTGAGAGTTTGACTTCCTCTTTGCCGATTTTGATGCCTTTGATTTCTTTTTGTTGTCTGATTGCTGTGGCTAGGACTTCTAATACTATGTTGAATAGCAGTGGTGAGAGTGGACATCCCTGCCGCGTTCCCGACCTCCTAAAAAGCTGAGAGCTTTTCCCCATTGAGAATGATATTCGCTGTGGGGTTTTCATAGATGGTTTTTATGATATTGAGGTATGTACCCTCGATCAAGAAAGGATGCTGTACTTTGTCAAATGCTTTTTCTGCATCTATGGAGAGGATCATATGATTCTTGTTCTTTCTTTTGTTAATGTATTGTATCACGTTGATTGATTTGCGGATGTTGAACCAGACTTGCAGCCCAGGGATAAATCCCACTTGGTCGTGGTGAATAATCCTTTTAATGTACTGTTGATCCTATTGGCTAGTATTTTGGGGAGAAATTTGCATCCATGTTCATCAAGGATATTGGTCTGTAATTCTCCTTTTTGATGGGTCTTTGTCTGGTTTTGGGATCAAGGTAATGGTGGCCTCATAAAATGAGTTTGGAAGTTTTCCTTCCATTTCTACTTTGTGGAAAAGTTTCAGGAGAATAGGTATTAATTCTTTAAATGTCTGATAGAATTCCCCTGGGAAGCCATCTGGCCCTGGGCTTTTGTTTGTTGGGAGATTTTTGATGACTGCTTCCATTTCCTTAGTGGTTATAGGTCTGTTCAGGTTTTCTATTCCTTCCTGGTTCAATTTTGGTAGTTGATACATCTCTAGGAATGCACCCATTTCTTCCAGGTTATCTAATTTGCTGGCATGTAGTTGCTCATAATACGTTCTTATAATTTTTTGTGTTTCTTTGTTGTTGGTTGTGATCTCTCCTCTTTCATTCATGATTTTGTTGATTTGGGTCCTTTCTCTTTTCTTTTTGATAAGTCTGGCCAGGGGCTTATCAATCTTGTTAATTCTTTCAAAGAACCAGCTCCTAGTTTCGTTGATCTGTTCTACTGTTCTTTTGGTTTCTGGTTCATTGATTTCTGCTCTGATCTTTGTGATTTCTCTTCTCCTGCTGGGTTTAGGCTTTATTTGCTGTTCTTTCTCCAGCTCCTTTAGGTGTAGGGTTAGGTTGTGTATTTGAGACCTTTCTTGTTTCTTGCAAAAGGCTTGTATTGCTATATACCTCTCAGACCTGCCTTTGCAGTATTCCAAAGATTTTGAACAGTTGTGTTTTCATTTTCATTGGTTTCCATGAATTTTTTTTAATTCTTCTTTAGTTTCCTGGTTGACCCATTCATTCTTTAGTAGGATGCTCTTTAGCCTCCATGTATTTGAGTTCTTTCCGATTTTCCTCTTGTAATTGAGTTCTAGTTTCAAAGCACTGTGGTCTGAAAATATGCAGGGAATAATCCCAATCTTTTGGTACAGGTTGAGACCTGATTTGTGACCTAGGATGTGATCTATTCTGGAGAATGTTTAATGGGCACTAGAGAAGAATGTGTATTCCGTTGCTTTGGGATGGAATGTTCTGAATAAGACTGTGAAGTCCATTTGGTCCAGTGTGTCATTTAAAGTCTTTATTTCCTTGTTGATCTTTTGCTTAGAGGATCCATCCATTTCAGTCGGGGGGGTGTTAAAGTCCCCACTATTATTGTATTGTTGTATGTGTTTCTTTGCTTTTGTTATTAATTGCCTTATATAATTGGCTGCTCCCATGTTCAGGGCATAGATATTTACAATTGTTAGATCTTCTTGTTGGATAGACCCTTTAAGTAGGATATAGTGTCCTTCCTCATCTCTTATTACAGTCTTTGTTTTAAAATCTAATTTGTCTGATATAAGGATTGCCACCCCAGCTTTCTTTTGGTGTCCATTAGCATGGTAAATGGTTTTCCACCCCCTCACTTCCAATCTGGGGGTGTCTTTGGGTCTAAAATGAGTCTCTTGCAGACAGCATATTGATGGGTCTTGTTTTTTAATCCAATCTGATAGCCTGTGTCTTTTGCTTGGGGCATTTAGCCCATTTACATTCAGGGTAACTATTGAAAGGTATGAATTTAGTGCCATTGTACTTCCTGTAAGGTGACTGTTACTGTATATTGTCTCTGTTCCTTTCTGATCTATGCTGCTTTTATGCTCTCTCTTTGCTTAGAGGACCCCTTTCAATATTCCTTGGAGGGCTGGTTTCATGTTTGCAAATTCCTTTAGTTTTTGTTTGTCCTGGAAGCTTTTTATCTCTCCTTCAATTTTCAATGACAACCTAGCTGGCTATAGTATTCTTGGCTGCATATTTTTCTCGTTTAGTGCTCTGAAATTATCATGCCAGTCCTTTCTGGCCTTCCGGGTCTCTGTGGATAGGTCTGTTGCCAATCTAATATTTCTACCATTGTAGGTTACATATCTCTTGTCCTGAGCTGCTTTCAGGAGTTTCTCTTTGTCTCTGAGACTTGTAAGTTTTACTATTAGATGTCGGGGTGTTGACCTATTTTTATTGATTTTGAGAGGGGTTCTCTGTGCCTCCTGGATTTTGATGCCCGTTTCCTTCCTCACATTAGGGACGTTCTCTGCTATTATTTGGTCCAATATACCTTCTGCCCCTCTCTCTCTTTCTTCTTCTTCTGGGATCCCAATTATTCTAATGTTGTTTCGTCTTATCGTATTGCTTATCTCTCGAATTCTGCCCTCGTGCTCCTGTAGTTGTTTATCTCTCTTTTTCTCAGCCTCTTTATTTTCCATCATTTGGTCTTCTATATCGCTGATTCTCTCTTCTGCCTCATTTATCCTAGCAGTTAGTGCCCCCATTTTTGTTTGCACATCATTAATAGCCTTTTTGATTTCGACTTGGTTAGATTTTAGTTCTTTTATTTCTCCAGAAAGGGTTTCTCTAATAACTTCCATGCTTTTTTCAAGCCCAGCTTGTATCTTTAAATCATGATTCTGAAGTCTAGGTCTGACATCGTACTAATGTCCGTATTGAGTAGGTCCCTGGCTGACGGTACTATCTCTTGTTCTTTTTGCTGAGGTGATATTTTTCATCTTGTCATTTTGTCCAGAGGAGAATAGATGAATGAGAGAACAAAATGCTAACAGGTTAACAATGTCCGCAGCAAATATACTCTATACAAATCAGAAAAGACCTGAAACCAGGGGAAAAGAAAGGGAAAGAAAGAAAAAAGAAAGAGAAAAGAAAGAAAAAAAAGAAAAAGATAAAAACAAAAACAGAACAATACAAAAAAACAGAATATGATCAAATATGATCAGGCTAGTGCATAGATCAGTGCCACACACTAGATTTTGGGCGTATTTTGGTCTGTTAGGAAAAAGTGCCTCCTAAAATTTTAAAGGAAGAAAGACTTATATATGTACAAAATTAGGGTTGATACAATGAAGGGTTGGAAGATGACTGTAAAGATGAAAATTATAAAAGATTTTATAAAAGGAAATGATAAGATAAGAAGTTGTTTGAAAAAAGAAAGAAGATTTTTAAAAAAAAAAAGGAAAAAAAAAGGGAGAGAATGTGATCAGGCAGGAGACTAGAACAAAGCCATACACTAGTGATTTAGGGTATATTTTGATCTGTTAGAAGAAACTGTATCCCAAAATTTTAAAGAGAGAACAACTTATATATATATGCCAAAAATAAGGGTAACTACTATGAAGGGATAAAATATGACTCTAAAAATGAAAAATGAAAAATGTTTTTTTTAAAAAAGGGATTGATAAGATGTTGGTTGAAAAAGGGCAAAAGAAAACTTAAAAAAAGTTAAAAAATTAACTTTGAAAAACTAATGAATCATGGTAAAAAAGCCATGAATTCTATGTGCAGTATTCTCCTAGCGCTGGAGTTCTCCCGTTCTCCTTGATCGGTAAACTTGGTCTTGGCTTGCTGGCTGTTCGTGCTGATCTTCTGGGGGAGGGGCCTGTTGCCGTGGTTCCCAAATGTCTTTGCCGGAGGTGGAATTGCCCCGCCCTTGTAGGTCCGGGCTAAGCAATCTGCTGGGGTTTGTTCTCAGGAGCTTTTGTTCCCTGCAAGCTCTTGGTACAGCTTTGGAGGATGAGAGTGAAAATGGTGGCTTCCCAATCTCCACCCAGAGGAGCCGAGAACTCCTCAGTGCGCCCCCAGAGAAAAGCAGTCACTCCCATGTCCCTGGTCTCCGGCCGCACTGCGTGCTCCTCCGGCCTGTGACCAAGCGTTTCTATCTCTGGCACCCGACCCCGTGTGGAGTCTCCATACCCAGCAGATCCCTGCGGTGCGTTCCCGCGCCGCTCCTCCCGGGGGAGGAAGGGGAGTCTCCCCGGATCTGCCGCTTGTGGGGTCCCTGCTGGGGGAGCCGTGCCCCGACTGGGCCGCGGATCACAGTCTATGGCCACCCCGAGCTGAGAGCCCGCGCCTCGGCTCCGTCTCTGCAGCCGGCTTCCCCGCTCCGATACCTGGGAGCTCTGCCGCACTCAGGCACCCCCGGTCTTTCTGTGACCCCGAGGGTCCTGAGACCACACTGTCCCGGGAGGATTCCACCCCCCGCTTAGCCACTGCAGCGACGTCCCTC
>NW_027397073.1:10781086-10862283 GCF_003265705.2 Callorhinus ursinus | reverse complement strand
GTTCTCCTTGATCGGTAAACTTGGTCTTGGCTTGCTGGCTGTTCGTGCTGATCTTCTGGGGGAGGGGCCTGTTGCCATGGTTCCCAAATGTCTTTGCCGGAGGTGGAATTGCCCCGCCCTTGTAGGTCCGGGCTAAGCAATCTGCTCGGGTTTGCTCTCAGGAGCTTTTGTTCCCTGCAAGCTCTCAGTATATCTTTGGAGGACTGGGGTGAAAATGGTGGCCTCCCAATCTCCACCCGGAGGAGCTGAGAACTCGGGGCCCTGCTCCTCAGTGCGCCCCCAGAGAAAAGCAGTCACTCCCATGTCCCTGGTCTCCGGCCGCACTCCGTGCTCACCCGGCCTGTGACCGAGTGTTGCTATCTCTGGCACCCGACCCCGTGTGGAGTCTCCAAACCCAGCAGATCCCTGCGGTGCGTTCCCGCGCCGCTCCTCCCAGGGGAGGAAGGGGAGTCTCCCCGGATCTGCCACTTGTTGGGTCCCTCCTGGAGGAGCAGTGCCCCGACTGGGCCGCGGATCACAGTTTATGGCCACCCCGAGCTGAGAGCCCGCGCCTCGGCTCCGTCTCTGCAGCCGGCTTCCCCGCTCCGATACCTGGGAGCTCTGCCGCCCTCAGGCACCCCCGGTCTTTCTGTGACCCCCAGGGTCCTGAGACCACACTGTCCCGCGAGGGTTCCACCCCCCGCTTAGCCACTGCAGCGGCGTCCCTCCACGGAGCCGACTTCTAAAAGGTCCGATTTTGTGCCCCGCGGCTCTAGCACTTGCCAGAAGCGGCCGACGGAGGCCCCTCCCCCGCCGTCTATCCTCCCGAATATCGCCTCGGATTCACTTCTCCGCACGTCCTACCTTCCAGAAAGTGGTCGCTTCTCTGTTCAGAGAGTTGTTGCTACTGTCCTGTTCGATCTCCTGTTGAGTTCGTAGGTGTTCAGAATGGTTTGATCCCTATTCAGCTGAATTCCTGAGACCAGACGAAATCCAGGTCTCCTACTCCTCCGCCATCTTGCCTGTAATCCCGAGGTTTTGAGTTAATTTTATTTTTCTAAGATTGATCCATATCATTTCTTATAGGTGGACTTGTGTATTTACTGCTATCTAATATTCCTTTATGTTCATATATCATTATTTGTCTTTCCTATTTATGGATATTTGAATTGTTTTCAGTTTTTGCTGTGATGTAGAATGATGCTGTGAACATTACACATAATAAATTGGTAAGTGTGTATCATTCAAATGCTGTATCTTGCTCATGTGTTAACATCTTTTTTCTTCAAACTAATGTTAACATTTAAAATTTTAGCTAATGAAAAGTGATAACATCACTTTTGCTTTTAGGCAATAATATGGGGAATTTTATTTAAAAAATACATTCTATAATCAGCAGCAATATTACTAATTTTCAGAACTGATCTTTAAGTCCAAACGTTTTAGGTGCTAGAAACCAAACCCACTTTAGTTAGCTAAAATAAAAATTAACTAGGAAACTATTATAAGGGCATCAGATCGGTATGTCTCAGGGAAGACATGGACAAAAATTCCACTGGGAACATGAATCAGGAACCAAACTCTGTTAAGAGATTTTTACATTTGTTTTGTTTTGTTTTGGGTCTCTCGACACCACTTGTTATCCATCTTTATAATTTATATTTTTTATTCCTTATTTCACATTTATGTATTTACTTATTTTGCTTTGATTGTTTGCTGTGGTCTGAAGTTCACAGGAAGAAGAAAAATGACCTCCATAAATAGGTCTTTACTACATGTCCTCAGAGCACTCTGCTGGAGGGACATTTTAGTTCTGTTTCTTCGCTGTTTGCAGAGAAAGATGATTATTGGGTGAGCTGTCTCAGTTGCCCACTCTTGAATAAGTCAAGTATGTCCAAAAGCTTAAATGACCCTATATGGTTGTGAGACTCCCATAGTAACTCTGAGGATGGATTTGGCAATTTCAAGTAGAAAAGGGGATGAAAATTGTCCTAAAAGGAGTAAAGGATGTGCTGGACAGATAAACTGATAAATGTCAGCTGCCTTTGGTAATGGCTGTGCTCAAGCATCAACTGATTTTGTTCTTCAGCTGTTTGTAAACATGCTAAAGCATCTACATGTATCTATACCTCCATCTATCTGTATTTATGTCTATATCATATATGTATGTATTTGACCAACTTGCTCAGATTTGACCAATTTACTCTGGTGGTGGTAGTGTGGAAACCCTGGCAGCATCAAATTATATTTTATTCCTCAGAATGATTTGAGGCTTGACTTCCTAAGTCTTATAACATTAGATAGGCTATGTTTTGAATAAGAATAAATGATTGCTGCAGAAATCTTGAGAAATTCTTTAATAAAATGCAAATATATTTTCTACTAATTTTGGAAGATTTCACAAGTTATTTCAATAGTAGTAGAGCTTCTAACAAACATTTTATAGGAAGTTTTCTTCAAATTAATTTTAATATCTACAAATATTTTATTTTTTAATCTACAAATATTTTAATACTCTTACATAAACTAAAACAATATTTGTGAACTACTTAAGGTCTCTCATCTTGTGAACATCAATGAATTAAACTTGTTATATAAGAAATTGTCATTCTAGGGCGCCTGGGTGGCTCGGTTGGTTAAGCGACTGCCTTCGGCTCAGGTCATGATCCTGGAGTCCCGGGATCGAGTCCCGCATTGGGCTCCCTGCTCGGCGGGGAGTCTGCTTCTCCTTTTGACCCTCCCCCCTCTCATGCTCTCTCTCTCTCTCTCATTCTCTCTCTCAAATAAATAAATAAATGAATAAATGAAATCTTAAAAAAAAAAGAAATTGTCATTCTAGTAAAACTCCAGAGATTTCCTAACCAGGGTTAAATATTAAATTTCTGTTTGTGCACTTTCAGTTGGATAACCATCTCTGACATACATGTGTCATTCTAAAATCATTTAAAGTGTTTAGATATTCTTGGGGTGGCCTGGGTGATTCAGTTGGTTGAGCCTCTGAGTTGGTTTCAGCTCAGGTCATGGTCTCCCAGTCAAGAGATTAAGCCTGGGGTAGGGCTCCCCGCTCAGCACTGAGTCGGCTTTGGAGTCTCTCTCTTCCTTTCCCCCTGCCCCAGGCCCAAACCCACACCCCTCCCACTGCTGCTTACATGTGCTCTCTCTTTCTCTTTCTAAAATAAGTAAATAACATCTTAACAAAATTTAAAAAATAAAATTACATAGATATTCTCTGTTGTTTCCTATTATCTATGTTCTTTTGGACAAAACATAAAAAGTTAATTGACTATAAGCATTGAAATACATCTCTTTCTTTTGAAAACTTTCTCAAGGTTTTATCTGTGACTCAGCTGATAAAAAAATTATATTTCAAAGGCATATTATTGGAAATTTTGTGCACACTTCCATAGTTCTGATCATGTTAGAATGCTCACTTGTGCAAACAATAAGCTACTAGAAACAGTGTATCAAACAACTTTTTGTAAAGTGACACCGAATTTTCAGTAACCGTCTTTTGACTGCACAGCTTCTGCTGAAATCATTCATTTGGACTTCAGGAGAAATAATGGGTGAGCAGAGGAGGAAGCAAAGAGTGAACTATGTCTTTATTGGGTGGTGCAGAAGAAGCAGAACAGTGAAATTTCTTATTTCCAAATGTGAAATAGCAAAAATCTGGTGTTACATATGCACAGAATATTCTAGCGTAATGATTTCCTACTGTGCTCTTACAGACTTGCAGTTTCTTGGTGATATCTCTAGGCATCCTGGCGGTAGATGCTGTGGTAAATAAGGAGATGAGGCTGGAAAACTCCAAATTATTCTTCTTTCTCTGGTTAGAATATCCCCTCTGTTCTCCTCCCAGGTCTGCTGGAGTTCAACTTACCCTTTCCTTAGAAATGTGTGGTTGCTGAAAATAATTAAGAGAAACAATCTAATGGAACATTTTCATCTTACCTTTTAGAATTTTTTAAATATCCCACAAGATTGGTGGTAATCAGGCTAGAAATAACCAAGAGAAAAGGGAATTCATTTGAAGTAAACCCTGTTGCTTTAAAGATTATTATGCATAAATTACTGAAAGAAAGATAAGCAATGCCAAGTAAATATCTTTACCTTATATTTATTCATCTCCTTTATAAAAAATAGAACAGAAATAATAATTAAGAAAAATGCTAAGTAAATAAGAAAAAAGAGAAATATGAAAAAAACAACAAAAAAAAATCTTGTTTAAGAAAAATTTGAAGTGTGAGTAGACAGGGAAATATTTTTTATTGGAGACAGATGTGGCACACCAAGGCACTTAGTGTAGAACCATGAGTAAACAATTTCAAGTGACTGGTTGTTAAGCCCTTAAAAGAAAGGCTTACTAGAAACCAAAAGGAATTTAATTAGAATTACTGATTAAAGAATTAACCTCATTTCAAATTATAATTTGCTTGCAAATGATAGTCTAACCCACCATCATAGAGTTTATCAATCTAAACTTCAGCAAAGTTCTAAAAATACTACTTTTTTTTCTGAAAAAAAAATTACATGCCCCTAAATTTGGAAAACAGAACTATAAAGAAGAAAAATATTCAGAATCCAGCAATTCAGACATAAATACTTTTAATCTGCTGCTAAATAGTTTTCCAATATCTTTTATCTTATTGGATAATGCATCATATGAACTATGTATATTATTTTAAATATAAATTCACTCTTTATATGTGTTTGGTCTTGGTCCTTTTTTTCAAGTACCATTATTTCATAAACATTTTTCCATGTCATTTGTTTTTTAAATTATAGTTAATATTTCTCCAAATAGTTTATCTGTGACTTCGCCATAATGCATTCCCTCCATTTATACCTATTTTTTTTTAAACTTTATTTATTTATTTATTTATTTATTCATGAGAGACAGAGAGAGAGAGAGAGAGAGAGAGAGGCAGAGGGAGAAGCAGCCTCCCAAGGAGCAGGGAGCCTGATGCGGGACTCGATCCCAGGACCCTGGGATCATGACCTGAGCCGAAGGCAGACGCTTAACCATCTGAGCCACCCAGGTGCCCTATACCTATTATTGATCATTGAACTTTTCCCTGTTTTTGCTTTTACAAATAATGTTATTAACAGGGCTGTCAATTTCTCTGGTATTTCCTTAGAATATATTTATAGAAGTGGAATTTATGCAGTATGAATAATTTAAGACCCTTAGCTCATGTTGCCAAATTACTTTCCAAAGTTCTTAGCCATATTCACTTACACCAGTAATATATGAAAGTATCTTTCTTACTGCACCCACATTAGCATTTAGGATGATATATTTCTAAACCAGTAATGCACTTGACAAAGTCTTTAATAAGCCCCATATGGAATGTGGGCTGGATGATAACATAGACAAGAAGATTCATAAGTGTTACTGTGTCTCTGATAGGATACAGTTATGATCTTGAATCCTTGAATCCAGGATCACCTCCTGCAGGTTCCTGAAAAATATTTTGCAAACAGAGGATACTCCAGCCAAATGTATCCATACTACTTTCCATGACTAGGATACTGACTGAAAAACTCCAGGTAGATTTTTGTCTTGGTAAATTGAGTTGAAAGAGATGCTATAAATATAATTTTGGCCAGACAAGATGTAGTCTAAACAACCTGATCTGTGTTTCCCTGCAGTACAATATGGTACCCATTCCATGACTTTCTATGGGTGACTTTGGGTCCTCCCAAAATGCTAATGGGAGGTTGTGACTCTAATCTGAGTCCTTTGGCTCTTCTGGTTGCAGCTGCACGGGTGATTCTGTGACTCCTAGATAAATATTGCTAAAGACAGAACATGTCCTACAATAGTTATTACTACCTACATAAAGCTTAGCACATGCCTGTTTTTGTTTAACTGCTTTACATAGATTTACTTATTTAATTGTCAAAGAACCTAAGCAGTAAGTAATGTTATTTTCTTTTTTTTTTTTTTTTTTTCAGATTCGGAGAATGAGACAAAGCCATGGATAACATACATTCCAACAGTGAGGGATCACGGAGCCCAGAATTGAATTCAGGTTCTTTGACACCAGTGCCTTCCTCCTTAAGCACGTAAGTACCTCCTGCCCAAACACACGCACTCACAACACAAACACTCACACCCAGAAAAACATATATGCACACACAGACAAATACACACAGACACACACACATTCAAAATAGATAACACTGCTTTTCTGAGAAGGATATTTTTAACATCTCTCTTCCTCTCACCTCAAGTTCTACCTGTAGCAGTTTGTTTCTTTTATGTGTCTTGGTGGTCACCGCGGTAGCTTCAGCCCTAATAAAGGAATGGATTCTGGTAGACTGGCAGGGTAGAGTGGAAGAGAAGAATAACATCCTGTTATGTCAGACCAGCAAGTGGTGCTCTCTCCCCTTTAAAAGAATAACGTCAAAACACATTACACTGAATCTTGTGATCACGCATAATTCATATGTTTATGACTCATTCAGACATATGGGGAAGGGGTGGGTGGGACCCACCAGCAAGAAAACTTTATGAGGTCCTGATGTTGGGAGGAGAGAGAGAGATAGACAGTCAGAGACAGACAAAGGCAGAGAGAGGGAGAGAGAGAGGTCATGGGCGCAGATCTGCAAAACAGGAGCTCTCTGCAGCAGTTTTGATTAATGCCAGGGTAAACGAATTTGGGGGCCTATACTCATCAGGAGGATCAGAGGGACCGGGAAAGACGGTTGCCTAACACGTGATCTTACCTGATATAGCAGAGTAAGTGCAAACATGTCTGCCAATTTCCACCCTAGCAGATGTTTAAAGGTTTAGCCAAGTGTACATTTGCTGTGAGTGATTTAATGCTTCCAAATCTATTTCCCCTTACTTCTAGAAGTGAGAGTGTGTTTTCAGTAATTTTCTGGGCTTTCTTTTGTCTTTCTCATGCTCTAAATAATTGAACTGTGCAAGAACAAGATGTGATGGAGATGTAGCCAAAGCCGTTTCTCTGAAACTCTACTGTAGCAACGGACAGTCCTCAAAGTCAAGGCTTGCCACAACAAACGTTTGTGTCTTGCTCCTTTTACAAAGGGCTTTTGGTGGCTGTGGTGATTCTCATGGCAGAGGAAAATCTGAGATGGGGAGCAGAGGGGGAGGGGACAAGGCTCACAGAGCTTCCAAACTTTGGGAACACATCAAGCTTCTGCTGGAGTGTGGTGTACATCACCATAGTTCACACATCCCATTGACCAAAGCATGACACATAAGCCAACTAAAGCCCAATGGCCAGGATGTTTATCCTGTCTACATGGCAGAACAGTGAAAGTAGCCAACACACCAGTGCTAAACACCTCCAGGTGTTTATTCCATGGCAAATATTCTATAGGGTAAAATTAAGAACAAATTGCCTGCACTGGATTTCAAATTTTCCTGTTGGTGGAGTTTTCTCTGTTGTTTTGATTGTTCATGCATCTGAAATCCCATAGTTTTGGGAAGAGTAGCCAAAGAGTTCCATGGGCAGGACCTAGTAACAGCTTCTGAGGGGATATTGACCTGTCTACCATCCTTTATTCTGATTTCAGGCAGAGATGTTTGACACTCAACTACTATTTTCCTTAATCAAAGCACCGAAGAGTAAGCAGCTTGTGTCTAAGGACTAGCTACTTCCATGCTCCAAGGACAAAAGTAGTGAAATTTTGTACACCTTATGATAACATTTTCCAAAATATTATCAAGTACAATACACAATGCTATTTATATAAAATTCTTAATGTGCTGGAATCATTAAGCATTGCAATCACTATTCTTATTTCATTTCAACCCAAGAGACAAGTTAAAGCCTTTAACCTGCCATGGAGCATAGTCTCACTTCCAGTTTTTCCTATTTTTCTTCCTTCTCAATACCAACATCAAATCTGACTTGCCTGACTGGAGCAAGAGTATCCTCTTGAGCAGCTTCTGCTGGACATCATCTGTTAGAAGTACTTTTTGTTTCTTCAGTTCATAGTGTTATGTTAATATTACCCAAGACCTAGTTCTGGACCCATCTTTTCAGAGTTCTAGTACACAGTCTGGGAATATAAAAGCATATGATGGTAGCCTTATAAGTTAGGCAACTTATTTAATCAACCCCAAATCTGGTTCTACATTTTCTTCTCTCTATTCATGTCTAGGAATTTTGGGGAAAAAATAAACATTGTTTTTTTTAAAGACTTCCTTTTTATTTATTTATTTGACAGAGATATAGAGAGAGAAGAGCAGGCTCTCCATTGAGCAGGGAGCCCGATGCGGGGATTGATCCCAGGACCCTGGGATCATGACCTGAGCCGAAGGCAGATACCTAACCGACTGAGCTACCCAGGTGCCTCTGAACATTGTTGACAATAATTTTCTGTGACTAAATTGTCTTGTATTATTCTAATCACTGACGCTTTCTTATTCAAGTACACGTTAACTCACCTAGATGCTATCTGAAAACTGTCTCTCTCATGGGATTAAATACCTTTGCTCTCTTCTGTCTTCCTACTATTGTATTTTTAGCTTGGTCCTTGTGTAACTTGGTGGTCAGCCAAGGTTTGGAGCAGGGATTACACTCCCAGATACACGGGATCACCCACTGTTTCTTTGCTTCTAGGAATGTCCAATTAATCTCCAGCTGTTTTGCCAGCCTTGGACTAAATCCTCTGACAGTTTGAGCACATATGACTTTAGCTGTCTACTAAGCTTCATTCCGTGAAGCAGAAAATTTACAAATTTTGCCGTTTTTTCAAGAAGAGATGATATTTTGGTTTCTGCCTACTTTTACACCAGACCCCTTATTGTTTTTCCTGCACATACTTAACTTATCTTAAGCCAATGTTATGGGCAGAATTTCATATTTATACTCTGAGTGTTACTCCTTTTGTAGTCCTCTTGCTACCAGGATTTTTCCCTTTCTATTTCAGCTGATCCATCAGTCTTGAGTTCAGGTTTTTTGTTTTGTTTTGTTTTGTTTTGTTTTTCAAATCAAACCACAAGGCTATAGGTTTCTGTTCCACTGTTTGACCTCCAAAACCCTGGATGGTAAGCAGCGTACTTAGGTCAGAAAACTCCAAATGCAGTTCTTTAGCCTTTCCAATGGTAATATTTCTTAAATACTCCTCTTTTTATTTCTGCTCTTGATGCTTTAAATAAAATTTAGCTATTTTTCATAATGATTATCTGCAGAGAGTTCAAGTGAACATTTCTTTCTGTCACTATTACTGAGTTTATTCTAAATTCACTCTCATGTCACCCCAATCAATTGTTAACTATACATTTTGCAGTAATTTGTAAGTAAGTAATTTGTTATTGCTCAAAGTTCTTATACTTTGATTTTAAGAATATTTAAACAGGTGAGATATGTATGCATATATAGAAGTGATTTTATGTATGTATATATATATCTATATATATATATACATGGACATATGTATGTATGTATATTCCATATATATATGCATATATATACATGGAATGGAATTTAGTATAGTAATTTTCTTTTCATTAAACAGTCATTCAACTTCAGAATTCCAGACTTGCTCTAACTTTGTGAATAAGATTACAAACTGCCCAATGTAAGTGTTCTTCTCCCGGTGGGAACTTACTACATTTTGACTACAATTGGAATATCCTTGGATTATTGAAAACCAAAGCAAGGCTGCTGTACATTAGCTATGTACAAACAAGGGAAGAGACAGTATTCGAACAGTAAATACAAAATCAGAACCTAAGAAGCCTTGACAAATGTGTCAGGGTTGGGGGAATATTTTCTCAATGAGAAATTATAATTCTATTGTAATGTTTTATTATGGCCATATCTTGATTTTATTTTTTATTTGACTGAAATTTTTAATGAATTTATAATCTTATTACATATATTTGTAAAAAAATCATTTCATTTAAAATAAGTGTAAGGTCTAAGAAAAGTAAAAAATAAGATACAAATATAGTTCCTTTTATTTTGCGGAAGAATAGAAAAATAAACTAATCATATAATAAAAAGTTTACTGATTCATATGTATGTAACCATTTATTTAAGAGTTCAATTGTTTTTTCCCCACCAGCTACAGACAAAAATTGTATATATTTAAGGTGTTACAACACAGTCAAGCTAATTAACACATTCATTACCTCACATAAATTTTTTTTTTTTTTTTGGTGAGGAGAACACAGTATCTACTGTCTTAGCACATTTCAAGTCCATAATACAATATTACGAACTAGGGTCACCATGTGGTGCATGAGAGGCTTGTTGCCATCTGATATCACAGGCTATTCTGATGGGAATAATAGGAAGCAAGAAATTTAAATCATAATTCACCAGCTAAGCTTTTCCTTTTGTTTATTAACAGTCTATTACCTAATTTAATGTCAGCCTCACTGACTTCTCCATAATGAATTTGTTTAAACTATTTAAAGTAATAACTGAGATTAGGAGAAAACAACAGTAAACTTATTTAGCATCAAGGTATGAATCAGTGAGCACATTTGGATGAAAGGGATTTGGGATTCATTTAAAGGAAACCAGTAGCAAAAGGAAGAATATCAAGATGAATAAATAAGGGAATTTGCTATTTAATATGTTAATAATTCTATTTCCAGACCAAAAGTGAATTTCATATAAATAAAACAAACGAATTACTACAAAAACATTGGTGATGGAAATGGACTACAAATATATAGGTTATTACATACATATGATAGAAAATATATATATGTGAATATATATAATATGTAAAAATGAATACCTTCCTATGTGATACATAACAATTAGAGAGAAGCCAACAAATCTTAGTTGAATGGTCAGTTTAAATTCATTATAGCAATAATTCTTACCTAGGAGTTGAGTGAGAAGTTTAATTTCCTGTATTTTGTCATAAAGGAGGCAAGTAAGATCATCATTCCCCTGATCTATAACCTAAGAAAAAAAAATGGACTTGTCCTAGATGTACCAAGTGAACATTATCAGAGTACTGGCATATACTGGGTAAATGTTTTTCTCAGTCAATCCCTCCAAGTGGAGGCATTTGCAATCATATAATAGCTTTTACTTATGACAGGAATTTGGTGATCCCACCCTACCTGAATGTTAACCCATCACTATGTTTGAAGGTAATGTCCAGCTGTCCCCCCAGTAAAAGGAGAAACAGTCAATTTGTTAAAAATTTTCACAGGCCTAAGATTCAGCTAATTTGGTAACATCTGGATTATTGAACTATTTTTATTTTTATCAAAATGATGGGTATTATGTAGACCAAACTATGTTGTGATTTCAAATTTACAACCCTATGAAATGCCTGGGGAAGCATCATAACTTCTGTATCATCAGCATCCACTGAGTCGGCTGCCAGGGATGCCAGCCTCCTGGTGCCCACATCTTTGTGTCATCCCTTCCTCTTGAATATGACCTGGACCTTGTGACTTGTTTCAACAGAATATGGCAAAAGTGATGGGATGCCATGTCCCCAGGCTTAGTTACAAAAGATTTTGACTTCCATCTCCCTGGCACACTCTCTCCGTTGCTTCTTGTTTGCTTGGTTTAATGAAACCAGCTGCCATGTTGCAAGCTGCTCCCATGAAGAGGCAGGCCCACGTGGTAATGGACTGAGGATGACCTCCAGCCAGAGCCAGCAAGGAACTGAGGTCCCAATGGCATACAAGGAACTGAGTCCTGTCAACATCCCCATGAGTGAACTTGGAAGCAGTTCTTTCCCCAGTCAAGACTTGACTACACCACCAGCCAATATTTTTACTGCAGTCATGAAAGAGACCCAGAGGACACAGACAAGCTATGCACAGATTCCTCATCCACAGAAATTATGGGGTAATAAATACTGCTGTTTTAAGCAATGAGGTTTTGGGGTAATATGTGTTATGTAACAACAGATAACAAATACAACATCTACAGGAATCTCAACAAGTTTGGCAAAAATTTTTAAAGTGCTTTCATTTTGGTGGATTTGTCATGATGGATTTTAGAAATATGAGGATTATTCCGAGGTATCTTATGGTTTTTGGTGCTATTGTAAATGGAATCATTTCTCTAATTTCTCTTTCTACACTTGCATTATTAGTGTATAAGAAAGCAACTGATTTCCGTGCATTGATTTTATATCCTGCCACATTACTGAACCGCTGTATGAGTTCTAGTAATTTGGGGGTGGAGTCTTTTGGATTTTCCACATAAAGTATCATGTCATCTGCAAAGAGAGAGAGTTTGACTTCTTTGCCAATTGAATACCTTTTATTTATTTTTGTTGTCTGATTGCTGTTGCTAGGACTTCTAGTAGTTGAACAATAGTGGCGAGAGTGGGCATCCTTGTCTTGTTCCTGATCTTAAGGGAAAGGCTTTCAGCTTTTCCCCATTGAGGATGATATTTGCTGTGGGTTTTTCATAGGTGGATTTTATAAACTTGAGGAATGTTTCCTCTATCCCTATACTCTGAAGAGTTTTAATCAGGAAAGGATGTTGTATTTAGCAAATGCTTTTTCTACCCTATGACCCAGCAATGGCACTACTGGGTATTTACCCCAAAGACACAGATGTAGTGAAAAGAAGGGCCATATGCACCCCAATGTTCATAGCAGCAATGTCCACAATAGCCAAACTGTGGGAAGAGCCGAGATGGCCTTCAACAGATGAATAGATAAAGAAGATGTGGTCCATATATACAATGGAATATTACTCAGCCATGAGAAAGGATGAATACTCAACATTTACATCAACATGGATGGGACTGGAGATTATGCTAAGTGAAATAAGTCAAGCAGAGAAAGTCAATTATCATATGATTTCACTTATTTGTGGAACATAAGGAATAACATGGAGGACATTAGGAAAATGAAGGGGGGGGTGAAATCAGAGGGTGAGATGAACCATGAGAGACTATGGACTCAGAGAAACAAACTGAGGGTTTTAGAGGGAAGGGGAGTGGGGATGGGTTAGCCCAGTGATGGGTATTAAGGAGGGCACTGGGTGTTATACGAAAACAATGAATCGTGGATCACTACATCAAAAACTAATGATGTATTCTATGGTGACTAACACAACATAATAAAATAAAATTAAAAAAATAGAAATATGAGAAACTAGTATATTAGAGGTATATTAATATTCAAACATAATATATAGTTATTAACTTATGGATATAATGTTAGATGATTCCTACTCCATGTCTTTGTTCAAAATATATAAAGTTTTTAAAAATTAAAAGAAATTATTCATTATGAAGATGTTTTTCATTTAGATAAAACATACTAACACAACAACTGAATTTTATATTTGCATTGTGAGATGAGTTGCCATGGGTTTTCTTAACCATACCTGTTTTTAGATTATATTTTCTAATTAACGTAGATCTAGAATATTACCTGTGGTTGGAAAATTTTTAAAAAGAGTTACTTGTTTATTTTCTAAGTTACTATAAATACTCTCTCACAACAGTTTATAAAACAACAATAACTAATCTACTGATTCTCAGGTCAATGCTTTTCGAATATAGGTTATCTCAAAAACAAAGGCAACAGAAGTCATAACTTAGAAACCCTTTAGGGATAGCACCAAGTAATTTTAAAACAAACAAACAAGCGAAGAAATAAGCAAGCCCATTATTTTAGGAAATTGAAATAGTATTTTTTAAAATTTCTCTCTTAAGAGAACTAACTTGGATTATTGATTGCTCTTCTTCGTTTTTTTTTTTTTTTTTTCCTGTTTGATCTTTCTGAGGCACTAAATTAGGGGATAAAAACATATATGCTAAAAATGCTGAAAATTTTTCAGATTTATTTTAAAAGCAGGAAGAAAAGACTCCTTTCTGAGTATAGGTCTTGTATATATTATGCAATGTTACCAAAACACTAAATAATAAATACTTAAGGGGAGCCTGGGTGACTCAGTAGGTTAAGCATCCTACTCTTGATTTGGCTCAGATCATGATTTCAGGGTCATGAGATCAAGGTCCTCATCGGGCTCCACAGGGAGCATGAAGCTTGCTTAAGATTCTCTTTCCCTCCCCCCACCCCCCCCTCACATCTGTGCTCTCTTCCTCTCTCTTAAAACAAAAACAAAAACCAAAACAAAACCTGAGCATATGGATTCACCTTAAGGGGCTATATTATTGGCCATAGTCAGTAACTAATAACACTTCTACAATTTTGATGAAGTTATTTATTCCATCTATGGCCATTTTATCCTGGATTAAGACTGTCTTCACAGTTGGAAGAGTTTTGTTTATCTTGAGTAGCTTCTGACATTCCATCCTTCTTTTTAATTTTTGTGCTGAAGTCAAGACTTCTGGAGTTTAATAGATGGCTTCTTACACCCTGAGGGAAGAATAAAACTTCCTGAAAAACAGAAAATCCTAATGTAGAATCTTCTTGCCTCTTTGATTGTTGTAAAAATAAATCATTAACTATTTAAGAAATAAGAGTTAGTGAAACCCCACTGTCCACGCAATTCTTTCCAACTGAGGAAAGAAACAGGAAAACCAGGAGTGAAGTGAGGATAACAGTTTCATTATTTTAAAGTTGGTTCTCATCACACACATACACAAATGGTAGCTCTGTGAGATGATGTGTTAATTAACTTGACTATGGTAAGCATTTCACAATGCATATGTATATTAAATCATCACATTGCACACCTTAAAAAATCACGTTGCACAGTGTAAATACATACAATGGTTATTTTTCAACCATACCTCAACAAAGCTGAAAAAAAAGATAATCCCAATTACAGAAAATCAAAGCTAATTCAGGACACCCAAAACTAAAGCTCAAAGATGGAAATTTAACACCAATTAATTCTTATAACAAATTTTGCTTTAGCAGCCTGTATTTGAAGCTATGCACTTCTATTTCATCTTTCCATTGCAAATCACATGACAATATGCAGAATAGTCTAATAAAAAAAGATTTATTTATTTATTTTAGAGAGAGAGAGAAAGCAACTATTGGGGAGGGGCAGGGAGAGCGGGAGAGAGAGAATCTCAAGCAGACTCCCCGCTGAGCGCAGAGCCCTACAGGGCTCAATCACATAACCCTGAGGTCATGACCTGAGCAGAGACCAAGAGTCGGTTGCTTAACCGATGAGCCAGCCAGCCAGCCAGGCGACCCCTATCTCAGTGATTTTTAACCAATAACAATTTCCAATTTTTAGCTGTGGATCCTTTTCTTTTAACAACACCTAGGACTTGATACAAGTAGACCCTGAATAAAATTATACGTTTGTTGCATTACTAGGCTTTCAGAAAGGAAAAGAAATCTCAAAATGACAAAGAAAAGGAAAGAAAGGAAAAGAAAAATTAAGAAGAAGAAACACCAAGAAGCAAACATGTAAATATAAACAAGCATCACTATTACAAAATAATAAAGATAGTTGTAATTAATAGGGCCTCAAAAGGGGGTAAAACTTAAGTGATGGAGAACAACAGCGTATAAAGCAGTGAGAATCTGCCTTGAGCTCATATTCTAGGGGACTTACTGCTCAGGAATCTGATTAATATGCAAGATTTATACTCTCCTAAGCTCATGAAAAAAGGAATTGAGGAATTATTATTAGGAAATTAAAAGTGTATGTAACTTCCAAATTGTAATGAAGAAGAAAAAAATAATGAAATAGTCCACAGAAAAGCAATCAATGTCCATTTTAAGGCAGCAAGAGAAAGTTAAAATATGTAGAGTAAGGCATAATTTCAAATTTATTACTAAACACAATAAATGTAATTGATCTAAGTTGAGGAAGAGAAGTTGTCAGAATGGATTTTTAAAAGATTAGTTATAGGTTGTTTATAAGAAACAAATCCCAAAAGATGTACATAGAACTGTAATAATGAAAAGGAAAAAGATATACAAAAGAATGCTAGCTAAAATTTTGAATTATTTATATATAATTTTCAATTAACCAAAAAGTTATAAAATAATAAACACATGAAGCTAATAAAATAGCCCGAAAATATATAAAACTAAAGTTGATAAAACTGCAGGGAGAAATTATTAAATACATTATTAACATAAGGAAAGATTCCAATTTAGCTCTTTCAAACATAAACAAAAAATGCTACACAAATAGAAGGTTTGAAAAACACAATAACAAGCTTGGTCTATGAGGCATTTATATAACCCTAAGCCAACAATTAGTGATATGATCTCTTTTCAGGCACATATGGAACATTTATAAGAACTAAAGATATTTTAGGCTATAAATCAAGTTTCAACAAATTATCAATATCAACAGAATGTAAGTTCCATGAAGGCTAAATTTTTGTTTATTCACTACCATATGTGTACATGAAGACAAGTACCTACCACGTAGTAGACAATGAATATTGCTTGAGCAAATGCAATATTTTGAGACAAATCAATTAAATCAGATGTTAGTAACTGAACATAAACAAATAAAAATTAGATATTATGGAAATAATTCTAGATAATACATATCAAAGAAGAACTAGGGATAACATTTGAAATTTAACTATTGAAAATGAAATGATCTTGAAAACATTGCACATTAAAATGGAAGGAAAGCAGCTAAAAAACACCTAGAAGAAAATATGTAATCTTAAGTATTAAAAAGAGAAAAACATGCTGATGGTGAACTAAATGTCCAAAATTAAGAAATTAGAGGCAAAACTGTGAATTAAAAACAACAAAAATAAAGTCAAATGTTGATCCTTTGAAATGATCAAAAATATAGGCAGTTTGAAATAATCAATAGGATTGATTAAGAGAGAAGGGGAAATAAAGTATAAATAATTTATATTTGGACTAAAAATTAGGCACATGTACATGTCTAATACATTAAAATTTAATGAGAATAATAGAAAAATGTAGGGCAATAAATTAGAAAATTAAAAAAAATAACTCACAAAACCAATGTCTAGAAGTTTTTTAAAATAAATAATCCTAGA
The DNA here is from genome assembly GCF_003265705.2 of Callorhinus ursinus. Lineage (NCBI taxonomy): Eukaryota > Metazoa > Chordata > Mammalia > Carnivora > Otariidae > Callorhinus > Callorhinus ursinus. Next base: position 10,845,411 of record NW_027397073.1, on the reverse strand, counting down.
ATTATTAAAGAAACTTATTCAGTAGTGTGATATCATAACTTATAACAGGAAATATATACTTGATCTTCATCTAATTTCTGGCACAAAGCTCCTAAAACCTTTGGAATTTTCTAAGTGATGAGATCAGCAAATGCATCTTTTGTTATGTTACTGAGTTGTTCATCAAAATACTGTATCCTTTTAGGAAGAACTTCCACGTGGCCAACGGGTGCATGGAAATGTACTAAATTCCTGTGGGTTTTACTTTAGACATTCACTCTAATTGCTCATAGAGTTGAGACCAATCTCACAATCTGTCACAAAGTAACTCACAGAGTATTTGTTGAAAATCTAAATGACCCAAAACAAGATAATATCCTGACTTCACTTTCTGAGGCTTGTCTTCTGTTTGAAAAACTCTATAGATCAAAAAATGTTGTCAATAACGGCAGAGGGACCTGCTCAAGTAAAGATAAACTGATGGAGAATAAGGATATGAGAATTTCCTGTTGTCAGTGTCAGAGCCAGCATTTGAACTTGCATGGTCTGACCCTAAACCCACGCACATGCTTAAGCATTGGGTCATACACCCTTGCATTTGGGAGAAGAACTTATATGGTGAAGGTTTTCCCACCTCTATCTTAGTCCAAGGAAATGATATTTATAAAGGTCACAAAATCCATTTGTAATAGGTTTGGATCAGAATCCAGCCTTTCTAATAAAATCCAGTCCTCATTCTCATAATATAGTCTACAAGCAGCTGGAGTTTCTAAAACATATTATGCCAATACATAAAGTATAAGTTTAGATATAAGAATAATGTCTTATGTTCAGCAGGCATATTATTTCCTCGCTTTGTGAGAGCCCTGAGCCATCCATTCTACCAGCTATATCCTAATGGCCAAACATCTCTAAAAATGTTCAGTGTGATGCCATACAAAGCATAAAGGGTAGAATCTGCTTAATTATTTCTGATTTTAGCTTTATTATTTTTCATATAATTGCTCAGAAAGTGACTCCATACATGTCTGCAATCTACTCACCAGATTAGACGCAACAGCTCCACCAATCCTGAAGGTGTCACCGTATCAATGTTCTCCATGGTTCTAATAACAGGTACAGTATTAGCAGATATTCTTGAAGTACACTTAAGAACAGAATATGGCAAAGAAGAGAACAGAATAGAAGGAAGGAGAGCCTGAAAAGTTGAACCAAAGCTTCATAGTGCTGTGTTTATGAGGCTTTTCCTTGATCAATCCTGTACTAATTGAAAAGCATGCTGTAATGTCGTCCTTGAAATGTAAAGCAAATAATTTTGGCCAGCATACATTTTTTTTCCTGTCAAACATTTCAAGGATTAGGGTCCTGTTGGCAGCTTAAAAGCCTCTGCCAAAGTTAATAGAATCTCATCTTTTTCTCTCACGTGGGTTCTGGCAAAAGATGTAGATCCTTGATAAGCGTCTTTATCTAATTGTAGCTCGTCTTACCATTATTGACTCTACTTTATGGAGGAGCAAATAAATTTCCTGAAGACCTGAAATATCCTGCAAAAAAAAGATATATTATTGCTTACCATTTTTGATCAGTATTACACAAAAGATTGATCGACTAATTCTAGGGAGCAGGCTTAATGATGATTTCTTAGGGTCCAGGTTTGTGGAACATTCTGTCAGAGCACATTGCACAGATTGGGAGAGGGCAGGAGAAAAGTATTAATTAAGGTAAGCTCTGAAGAAGCTACAAAGAGGGGAACCTGGAGGGAGCAATGCAAACCCACTTAAGGAGGGAGTGTACTACTGGAAAAAGGTTACACAGTTTGGAGTAAGATAGATTTCAGGTCAATTCCCAACTCTGTCACTTATTACCTCTGTGAACTTGGACATATTAGTGTGCGTGAAGCTCAATTTTCTTTTATAAAATGTGATTAAGAATAGCAACCTCTTAGGATTTTTATCAGGATTACATGAGAAATTCCGTGTAAATCCCTTACCTTGGTGCTGAACACACAGTAGGTCTATTAATTAGGGCACAAGGTAAGCTGTTGGAACTGATAGGAAACAAAAACAAAACAAAACTGCAGCGCCTCAAACAGATGGCAACATATTTCTATTTCATATGACAGTCTGGTGAGTAAGGGTCCTGGGAGTGTAGGCAGCTCTGCTCGTATGAAATTCAAAAGCAGACAGGTTCCTTTTATCATGTTCCTTTGCTGACACCTTAGGTGTTGTGTTGTCTGCATGTTCAAAGCTGGCTCTCACTCTCTCTCAGAGTCCAAGCAGGAAGCACAGGACACAATCCATTGATATATTTGACTTTACCCCTCAGGTCAGGAACAAGACAAGGATGTCCACTCTGACCACTTTTTTCAACAAAGTACTGGAAAGTCCTAGCCTCAGCAATCAGACAACAAAAAGAAATAAAAGGCATCAAATCAGTAAGGAGGAATTAAGACTTTCACTATTTGCAGATGGCATGAAACTCTATATAGAAAAGCCAAAAGACTTCCCCCAAAACTGCTAGAACTGATAAATTCAGTAACGTCGCAGGATACAAAATCAGTGTACTGAAATATGTTGCATTTCTCTACACCAATAACGAAGCAGTAGAAAGAGAAATTGAGAAAAGAATCCCATTTATAATTGCAGCCCAAATAGTAAGATACCTAGGAAGTGAATTTAATAAAGGGACAGTTTACAATATCAGGACAAGGTTAAAGGAAATAAAAAAGATTTGGTCAGGAGTTTCTGGGTTGGTGAACACATGGAGATTTGGGGGGGACAGAAGCACCTGGAGAGACCATGAAAGTTCTGTGCCCTTTCCCCCACACCTGGTCATATGCGTCTTCTCCAGCTGGCTGTTCCTGAGTTATATCCTTTCCTAATAGGCTGGTGATCTAACTTTGCAGAGGAGGAGCAAGATGGCGGAGGAGTAGGAGACCTAAATTTCGTCTGGTCCCAGGAATTCAGCTGAATAGGGATCAAACCATTCTGAACACCTACGAACTCAACAGGAGATCGAAGAGGACCGTAGCAACAACTCTCTGAACAGAGAAGCGACCACTTTCTGGAAGGTAGGATGTGCAGAGAAGTGAATCCAGCGCGATATTCGGGAGGATACACAGTGGGGGAGGGGGTCCCCGTCAGTCACTTCTGGCAAGTGGTAGAGCCATGGAGCACAAAATCGGAACTTTTAGAAGTCGGCTCCACTGAGGGATGTCACTCCAGTGGCTAAGCGGGGGGTGGAACCCTCGCAGGACAGCGTGGTCTGAGGACCCTCGGGGTCACAGGAAGACCGGGGGTGCCTGAGAGCGGCAGAGTTCCCAGGTTTCGGAGCAGGGATGCTGGCTGCAGAGCCAGAGCCGAGGCGTGGGCTCTCAGCTCAGGGTTGCCATAAACCATGATCCGGGGCACAGCCAGGCCACTGCTCCTCCAGCAGGGACCCAACAAGCATCAGATCCAGGGAGACTCCCCTTCCTCCCCCGGGAGAAGCAGCGCAGGAGTGCACCACAGGGATCTGCAGGGTTGGAGACTCCACACGGGGTCGTGCACCAGAGATAGAAATGCTCGGTCACAGGTGGGGTGAGCACGGAGTGTGGTGGGAGACCAGGGAGACGGGAGTGATTGACTGCTTTTCTCTGGGGGCGCACTGAGGAGTGGGGCCCTGAGTTCTCGGCTCCTCCGGGTGGAGATTGTGAGGCTGCCATTTTCACTCTCATCCTCCAAAGCTGTACCAAAAGGTTGTAGGGAACAAAAGCTCCCAAGAGCAAACCCGAGCAGATTACTTAGCCCAGACCCAGCAAGGGCGGGGCAATTCCACCTCTGGCAAAGACATTTGGGAACCACGGCAACAGGACCCTCCCCCAGAAGATCAGCAAGAACAGCCAGCCAAGACCAAGTTTAATGATCAATGAGAACTGCAAAACCCCAGCGCTAGGGGGATACAACACATAGAATTCATGGCTTATTTCTTATGATTCTTTAGTCTTTCAAAGTTAATTTTTTAAATTTCATTTTTTTCTATTTCTATTTTTTAGCTGAATTTTTCTTCTTTCCTTTTTCAACCAACATCTTATCAATTCCCTTTTTAAAATCTTTTTTTAAACTTTCATTTTTAAAGTCATGTTCTATCCCTTCATTATATTTAAACTTATCTTTTGTATATATATAAGTTTTTCTTTCTTTAAAATTTTGGGATACAGTTTCTTCTAACAGACGAAAATATACCGTAAATCTGGTGCATGACGTTGTCCTAGTCTACCCCTGATCACATTCTCTCCTTGTTTTTTAAAATTTTGTTTTGTACTTTTTTCAAACAACTTCTTATCAATTCCTTCCTTAAAATTTTTTTAATTTTCATCTTTACAGTCATATTCCATCCCTTCATTGTACTTACCCTATTTTTGTATACATATGTTTTCCTTTCTTTAAAATTTTGAGAGGTAATTTCTTCTAACAGATCAAAATACACCCCAAATCCAGTGTGTGGCTGTTCTATTCACCAGCCTGATCATATTTCTTTTTTTTCACCTTTCTTTCCCCCCGGTTTCAGGTATCTTCTGATTTGTTTAGTGTATATTTTTCTGGGGTTGTTGTTACCCTTTTAGCATTTTGTTCTCTCATTCACTATTCTTCTCTGGACAAAATGACAAGATGGAAAAACTCACCTCAAAAAAAAAAAAAAAAGAACAAGAGGCAGTACTGTCTACCAGGGACCTAATCAATACAGACATTAGTAAGATGTCAGAACTAGAGTTCAGAATGCCGATTATAAAGATACTAGCTGGGCTTGAAAAAAACATAGCAGATACTAGAGTATCCCTTTCTGGAGAAATAGAAGAACTAAAATCTAACCAAGTCAAAATCAAAAAAGCTATTAATGAGGTACAATAAAAAATGGAGGCTCTAACTGCTAGGATAAATGAGGCAGAAGAGAGAACTAGTGATATAGAAGACCAACTGAAGGAGAATAAAAAAGCTGAGGAAAAGACAGATAAACAACTACTGGATCACGAGGGCAGAATTTGAGAGATAAATGATATCATAAAGTGAAACAACATTAGGATAATTGGGATCCCAGAAGAAGAAGAAAGAGAGAGAAGGGCAGGAGTTATATTGGAGCAAATTATAGCAGAGAACTTCCCTAATTTGGGGAAGGAAACAGGCATCAAAATCCAGGAGGCACAGAGAACCCCTCTCAAAGTCAATAAAAATAGATCAACACTCTGACATCTAATGGTAAAACTTACAAGTCTCAGAGACAAAGAGAAAATCCTGAAAGCTGCTCAGGAAAAGAGGTCTGTAAACTTACAATGGTAGAAACATTAGATTGGCAGCAGAGCTATCCACAGAGATCTGGCAGTCCACAAAGGACTGCCATGATATATTAAGAGCACTAAATGAGAAAAATATGCAGCCAAGAATACTATATCCAGCTAGGTTGTTGTTGAAAATAGAAGGAAAGATAAAAAGCTTTCAGGACAAACAAAAACTAAAAGAATTTGCGAATACCAAACCATACTACAAGAAATATTGAAAGGGATCCTCTAGGCAGAGAAAGAGCCTAAAAGTAACATAGACAGAAAGGAACAGAGACAATATATAGTAATAGTCACCTTACAGGCAGTACAATGGCACTAAATTAATAATTTTCAATAGTTACCCTGAATGTAAATGGGCTAAATGCCCCAATCAAAAGACACAGGGTATCAGACTGGATAAAAAAAACAAGACCCATCGATATGCTGTCTGCAAGAGACTCATTTTAGACCAAAGGACACCCCCAGATTGAAAGTGAGGGGGTGGAAAACCATTTACCATGCTAATGGACATCAAAAGAAAGCTGGGGTGGCAATCCTTATATCAGACAATTTAGATTTTAAACCAAAGTCTACAATAAGAGGTGAGGAATGACGCTACATCATACTTAAAGGGTTTATCCAACAAGAAGATCTAACAATTTTAAATATCTAAGCCCCTAACATGGGAGCAGCCAATTATATAAGCCAATTAATAACAAAACCAAAGAAACACATCGACAATAATACAATAATAGTAGGGGACTTTAACACCCCCCTCACTGAAATGGACAAAAGATCAACAAGGAAATAAAGGCTTTAGATGACACACTGGACCAGATGGACTTCACAGATATAATCAGAATACATATTCTTTTCTAGGACACATGGAACATTCTCCATGATAGATCACATCCTGGGTCATAAAACAGGTCCCAATCAGTACCAAAAGACTGGGATCATTCCTTGCATATTTTTGGACCACAATGCTTTGAAAGTAGAACTCAATCACAAGAGGAAAGTTGGGAAGAACTCAAATACATGGAGGCTAAAAAGCATCCTACTAAAGAATGAGTGGGTCAACCAGGAAATTAAAGAAGAATTTAAAAAAAATCATGGAAATAAATTAAAATGAAAACACAACTGTTCAAAATCTTTGGGATGCAGCAAAGGTGGTACTAAGAGGAAAGTATTTAGCAATACAAGCCTTTCTCAAGAAACAGGAAACACTTCAAATACACAACCCAACCTTACACCTAAAAGAGCTGGAGAAAGAACAGCAAATAAAGCCTAAACCCAACGGGAGAAGAGACATAGTAAAGATCAGAGCAGAAATCAATGAAATAGAATCCAAAAGAAGAGTAGAACAGATCAATGAAACTAGGAGCTGGTTCTTTGAAAGAATTAATAAGATTGATAAACCCCTGGCCAGACTTAGCAAAAAGAAAAGAGAAAGGACCCAAATAAATAAAATCATGAATGAAAGAGGAGAGATTACAACCAACATCTAAGAAATACAAACAATTATAAGAACTCATTATGAGCAACTATATGCCAGAAAATTAGATAATTCTGAAGAAAGGCATGCATTCTTAGAGACTTATAAACTACCAAAACTGAACCAGGAAGAAACAGTAAACCTGAACAGACCCATAACCAGTAAGGAAACGGAAGCCGCCATCAAAAATCTCCCAACAAACAAGAGCCCAGGGCCAGGTGGCTTCCCAGGGGAATTCTACCAAACATTTAAAGAAGAATTAAAATCTATTCTTCTGAGACTGTTCCAAAAAACAGAAATGGAAGGAAAACTTCCAAACTCATATTATGAGGCCAGCATTAAGTTGATCCCAAAACCAGACAAAGACCCCATCAAAAAGGTGAACTATAGACCAATACCCCTGATGAACATGGATGCAAAATTCTTACCAAAATACTAGCCAATAGGATCCAACAGTACATTAAAAGTATTCACCACGACCAAGTGGGATTTATTCCTAGGCTGCAAGTTTGGTTCAACATCCACAAATCAATCAATGTGATACAATACATTAATAAAAGAACGAACAAGAGCCATATGATCCTCTCAATAGATGCAGAAAAAGCATTTGACAAAGTGCAGCATCCTTTCTTGATTAAAACTCTTCAGAGTGTAAGGATAAAGCACACATACCTCAATATCATAAAAGCCATCTATGAAAAACCCACAGCGAATATCATACTCAGTGGGGAAAAACTGAAATCTTTTCCCCTAAGGTCAGGAACGTGGCAGGGATGCCCACTATCACCACTGCTATTCAACATAGTACTAGAAGTCCTAGCCATAGCAATCGGACAACAAAAAGAAATAAAAGGCATCCGAATTGGCAAAGAAGTGAAACTCTCACTCTTTGCAGATGATACGATACTTTATGTGGAAAACCCAAAAGACTCCACCCCAAAATTGCTAGAATTCATACAGGAATTCAGTAAAGTGGCAGGGTATAAATAAATGTGCAGAAATCAGTGGCATTTCTATATACCAACAACAAGACAGAAGAAAGAGAAATGAAGGAGTTGATCCCATTTACAATTGCACCCAAAACCCATAAGATACCTAGGAATAAATCTAACCAAAGAGGCAAAGAACCTGTACTCAGAAAACTATAAAATACTCATGAAAGGAATTGAGGAAGACACAAAGAAATGGAAAAATGTTCCATGCTCATGGATTGGAAGAACAAATATTGTGAAAATATCTACGCTACCTAGAGCAATCTACACATTTAAAGCAATCCCTATCAAAATACCATCAACTTTTTTCAAAGAAATAGAACAAATAATCCTAAAATTTGTATGGAACCAGAAAAGACCATGAATAGCCAGAGGAATGTTGAAAAAGAAAAGCAAATCTGGTGGCATCACAATTCCAGACTTCAAGCTCTATTGCAAAGCTATAATCATCAAGACAGTATGGTAGTGGCACAAAAACAGACACTTAGATCAATGGAACAGAATAGAGAAGAACCCGGAAATGGACCCTCAACTCTATGGTCAACTAGTCTTTGACAAAGTAGGAAAGAATGTCCAATGGAAAAAAGATAGTCTCTCCAACAAATGGTGTTGGGAAAACTGGACAGCCACATGCAGACAAATGAAACTGGACCCTTTCCTTACACTAAACACAAAAATAGACTCAAAATGGATAAAGACCTAAATGTGAGACAGGAATCCATGAAATTTCTGAAGAGAACACAGACTGCTTTGACCTCAGCTGCCACAACTTCTTCCTAGAAACATCGCCAAAGGAAGGGAAGCAAGGGCAAAAATGAACAATTGGGACTTCATCAAGATAAAAAGCTTTTGTACAGCAAAGGAAACAGTTGACAAAATGGGTATTAAAGAGGGTCTCTGTATTGAATGGAGCACTGAGTGTTATATGCAAACAATAAATAATGGAACACTACATCAAAAACTTACAATGTAATGTATGGTGATTAACATAACATAATAAAATAAAATTAAAAAAATAAAAGCAAAAAAAAGACAACTGACAGAATGGGAGAAGATATTTGCAAATGACATATCAGATAAAGGGCTAGTATCCAAAATCTATAAAGAACTTGTCAAACTCAACACCGAAAGAACAAATAATCCAGTCAAAAATGGGCAGAATGCATGAACAGACGTTTTTCCAAAGAAGACATCCAAATGGCCAGCAGACACATGAAAAAATGGTCAACATCACTCAGCACCAGGGAAATCCAAATGAAAACCTCAATGAGATACCACCTCACACCAGTCAGAATGGCTAAAATTAACAAGTCAGGAAACAGCAGATAATTGTCAAGGATGCAGAGAAAGGGGAACCCTCCTGCACTTTTGGTGGGAATGCAAGCTGGTGTAGCCACTCTGGAAAACAGTATGGAGGTTCCTCAAAAATTTGAAAATAGAGCTACCCTACAACCCAGGCATTGCACTAATGGGTATTTACCCCAAAGATACAAATGTAGGGATACGAAGGGATATGTGCACCCCAATATTTATAGCAGCAATGTCCACAATAGCCAAACTATGGAAAGAACCTAGATGTCCATCGACAGATGAATGGATAAAGAAGAAGTGGTATATATATATACACAATGGAATATTATGCAGCCATCAAAAAATTGAAATTTTGTCATTTGCAACAATGTGGATGGAACTAGAGTGTATTATGCTAAGTGAAATAAATCAATCAGAAAAAGACAAGTCTCATATGACCTCACTGATATGAGAAATTTGAGAAACAAGGCAGAGGATCATAGGGCAAGGGAAGGAAAAACAAAACAAGATGAAACCAGAGAGGGAGACAAACCATAAGAGACCCTTAGTCTCAGGAAACAAACTGAAGGTTTCTGGAGCGGTGGGCGGGTGGGAGGGATGGGGTAGCTGGATGATGGACATTGGGGAGCATATGTGCTATGGTGAGCGCTGTGAATTGTGGAAGACTGATGAATCACAGACCTGTACCCCTGAAATAAATGATACATTATATGTTTAAAAAAAAAAGATTTGGTCAAATGTGCAAGGGGAGGCCATGGTGCAGAGCCTCTGGCCTCTTTCTTGAAGGTAGAAGAAGGAATATTCACTGGAATCTGTAGGAGCAGCCATTCAACAGTGCTTGGGATATTTGGCAAAGCGAAGCAACAACACACAGCAGTCCTAGAATGAACAGAACCAGGGAAATAAACACCCAACCTCATTCCCCTCCTATCCTCTGATCAGTGTCCCCTAGTGGGGGGGACACCATCCATATCTTGATCTCAAGTATGAGTGATCCCATGGAGACTGTTCAGATCAGCCTCCCAGAGCACAGAGTATAACAGAGGGGCAAAGAGGAAAAAAAAAAAGATTACCCCCAGTTCATTACTTTTCTCCATCAGAAGCCGTTTTTGTTATTTGTCCTGAAGAAAAAATAAGTTCCCCTACCAGACAACATACTAACTCTCATTGGCTATTGTGTATTCTCAGAGCAACGTCAATTTGGTCACACTCCGATTGGACAACGAAGTGCAGTTACTATCCCCACTCGTCATACAAAGTAAGAGGGAAAAGGAAGGGATAATGGACAATGAACTAAAATAAATCATAGCTGCTATTGGTCCCTCTCCTTTTTCCATCTTTCTCTTACCTTCTGCTACTAACTTGGGCGGACTGGATTCTTTACATGATTGGCTAGCCCAAACTTCATTTCTTCAGTATCTATTGGTCCCGTCTTTATTGGTTTACCATGTTTTTCCATGATTAAGACTGGTGGATGGAAGAGGACCAGGCCCTGCCTTAGGGAATATCCCTGGTTCCATGTAGTTCTTCTTGCTGTTTTACCGCAGCCCAGTTTCCCTTCAGTGATTGAGATAGAACACCCTGACCAATGAAGAGGCTGTCTTTTTTATTTTATTTTATTTTTTTCAGGACTGTCAGGAGATAAACATTACCAAGTTGTGGTCCCAGCTTCTCATTTAACAGAACTACATTATTGTCAAAACCCTGCCCTCGTTAGGTACTAGAACCTTTAAATAAGCTGAAGTCTTCATGATAAAAGGATAGAAACAAGCATTTTTACAGTTCTTTATGTGGAGTAATAGCGAGAGAGGCCATTCCCACTTCTACCCCCTTTGGTTATGGGGAAGAAGGTAACCGTGCAAAGGATTGTCTCCTATAGGTGATCCTATAACTGAGCCTTTAGAAAGCAAACTTACCATTATACAAAGACAGTTGCTTCTGTGTGACAGAGCATGAGAAAAGGCAATATAAGGGGGGAGCTCAGGGCATCCCTCCCTTCCTCTGCTGTGAAAGAGATGCGCCTGTGCAGAGCAATGTTGTCTCTTATACTCTGGCAATTGTACGATAGTTTTTAAGTCCAGGTATGGGAATTAACTCCCATCTCTGTGATGTACACGTCTTGCTAAGTCATTTATGGTATTTCCTACCTCCTGCTCACCAAGCATAATTAGGACAAAATTATTAAGGACAATAAGTATAAAGATAATAATTCAGTTTGGGTTGTTATAATAGAACACCATAGACTGTGTGGCTTAAACAACAAACACTTTTGGTCGCAATTTTAGAGGCTGGAAGTTCAAGATCTAGATGCCTGTAGATTCAGCATCTGGTAAGAGACCTCTTCCTGGTTTTCAGATGGTCACTTTCTTGCTGTATCTTCACATGGTGAGAGAGAAAGAGTGTGAGTGAGCTCTGGTCTGTCTTCCTCTTCCTTTAAGGGCAGTAATTCCATTATTCCATTCATCTAAAGTTAAATTACCTCACAAAGACCCACCTCTAAAGACCATCACGTTGGAGGTTAGGGCTTCAATATATCAGTTTTGTGGGAACACATACAGGCAATCCATCGCACTTATACAGAAGCCTGGGAGGTCAACTGATTCTCTTTTAGTGATACAAATGGGAACAATAATTTTTGGTCATGCTGATTTTCTGTAGTAACTACAATCTTTCCAGAACCATAGCTATACCAATGGCATCGCTATCATAGTCAGTTTGCCGTAACCTCTTGCTCCTCAAAATGTAACAGGCAGCCAGGAGCATTTGTATTTATTTACTGGGATCGTGTTAGACATATGGACTCTGACACTTCTTAGACATTTTCCATTAGAATATGCATTTTAGCAAGATTCTCAGGTGATTTTTTTATGCAGATTGTTGTTTGGAATGATAAGTAAAAACTAATCTTTTTTTTTTTTTTTTTTGTCAGTATCCATTTTGGTCTTGGGCCAGTCAACCAGTCAGTTTAGTGAGGATCTTAGCGAAATCAACATTCCTATTTTTCATCACTTTGTGGAGGGGAGGTGTTCTAATCTCTGCCATTCCCCAAAGAGGCAATATTATTGTTGGTTTCCTATATTGCATATTGGTGTGAATGTGGAAGACATTTCCACTCATATTTTTCTCCCCTCTACCATGATAGGCATCATGTCAACATTCAGAAACAAATGTCTCCTTAAATATGTCAAATACCTTAGTAGTCTGCTTATCCATGTCATTTCTTGGAATTTTGGAATCAGTGAGCTATTACAAAGACCTCATCAATCAAAACACTTTGAATACCATGCTTGTTACTAATTGCTGCCATTTTATCCTAGTGACCACTTTGTCTCTGTTTTTAATTGCCATAAGATGGTCTCTACCTACTATGATCCCCTTCTTCTCATTTAGATCAGGAACCCAAACTGTTTGTGGTATTCCCCATTTTCATAGCTAATCTAGAGAGGAGCCACCTCTGAATTCTGCCTCTGTCTCCAAGGTAGGCTTTACTTCTACTGTGAAGACAACACCTTCCTGGATTCAACCATTCCAGTAGGTAAGGCTTAAGACCAGGTTGGCAGTTTGCATACAATAGACCCACTTCAATATTCTCACCTTTGAGCCTGTGTACCCCTTCCTTTAGAATATGCCAGAGCACAGCTGATATTTCCTTTTCATTGACAGGAGGTGAAACAATTAGCCCCTCCCCCAGAATACAAGCGCCACTCCCCAGGGCTCAAGCTAACACTTTAAATCTAGAGGCTTTAGTAAGTACACCCATGCCAATAATGCACTGTGTTTTATATGCCTTCTCTAACACCTTCGGCATACAGTCTCATTATAATTGCCAAGTTCATGTTGATCAGTTTTGACCATGCCATGCAAGTCTTTCAGTATAGAGGCTATTTTCTGTCAGCTCTTCTTTTATATTAACAATGTGCTAGGAACTATCATTGTGAACTTGAAGGAAAATGAGGGGTTGTCAGGGTGGGTTCTGGGGAGAATCCCCTTAAAAGGCAACTGCCCGAGATAGAGCAATTTAAAGATTTTTCAAGTAGGAAAAAACCTAGCTCCTTCATTCAGAGGGGATATAGACTGCTTTGACCAGAAGGGGAAATCCCACATAATTTGAGAGTTCGATTTGTCAGCTTCAAATGCCCCAGACCCAATATCCGGGTCTCAGTGGTTTTCTAAAACTTCCCTTACCCTACCTGGCATTACCTTACCTGGTGGGGAGAAGCATTGAATTGGTGTTGTGCTTCCATGGCCCATGAAATCAGCCTCTGGACCTGACCCTCATTGTTATCTTCCTCACAGAGATTTTCTGGCTTTGCCTTCATAATTTGAATTAGACTTCCAAGGTCATCATTTTGGTATTTTTCCTGTGCATTATTTTTAGGCCAACTGAAGGAACTAGCTTACCTTACAATCCTCACATTTACTATGATCTCCTGAGCAACTAACTCGGTGCCATACTCACTTTATCTCTAGATGCTTTTATCTGTGTCCTTTTTTTCTCCCAGCAAGGAAGGCACTGAATATGTGAGCAAATACATCTCATAAATGGATTTAAGTGTTTGTTTCTTAGTGCAACTTCTGGTACTATACACTGTATCAGTAAAGGTGTCAGAAAGTAGTGGTGGTGGTCAGGTCACACTCGAGCTAGTTACAAAACTATAGGTGGGATTAAATGAACTCAACAATAAAAGAGCTATTGTCAAGCCTACATACTTATATGTTAATTTCAAAATAGAAAAGAAATTAAATTTAATAGTCCAATATTTAAAAAAATAAATGTATGCAGAGAGAGTCATTATAGCTACTTCTCCCTAGTTGAGATGGTATACAAGCTTTAAATAACCGGACACAGATAATTTCTATGAAAAATACAAAAAATAATTTCAATGAGTTTGTTTCTGAATTCCACAATAAAAGAAAATGTAATAGCTTTTCACTAAAAATATAACACTGTCAATCACTGGCCTAAATTTATTTATTTTGTTTTAAATCATTCAAGTTCTAATGAAAGATAAATTGTTGCTCTTGATGGATACGATTTGCTAAGTCATATTTATGTTTCAAAGAAGCGAATGGGTCAAAAGAGATCATTGGAGTGAGTTAATGCCTTCTCATGTTCTATTTTACTTTATGTTTTCTATGGGAGATGATGTTCATTTGTTTGAAAAAAATGAGTGTTATTTGACCGATTTGGGTAACAAAACTGACATCAGCTTAAATTCTTTGGTGCTCAGTAATTTTATATCCCATATTTTGGTTTTACAATGGTATGAATTAATTCAATTTGTAAGGTGCTATAATAGAACAAAGGTAATTATGAAGGCTGTGTCAGCTTCAGCTAAAATATGACTATTTTAATGTGCCTCTTGAAGAATATATCTTACCATAATTGTGGTGAAAGAAATAATATTTTTTATAAATCTCTTTTTGGAGGTAAAACATATCAAAAGTGCATATTGTTATACAATAATATGCAAACAGTAAATAAAAACATTTCTACCTTGCTTTATATGCAATCAAAGGGAGTAGGCATAGCTACTGATTAGTCTCACTGGAAATAGGAGATACAAGTGAAAAAATATATATGCCTACTTATTTATACATGTTGGAACATAGAGCTAACTGGAGAAGCATTATGTAGAAATAAATTTTAACTTAAGTCTTTAAAGAAGTATAGAAAATACCCAATGAAGAAACCTCCACAAAAACCATAACTAAAGTTTACTTTCAAACCTGTGTTCTTCTTAAAGGACAAATCTTCAAATATTTTACCACACACACACACACACACACGAAACACACACACACACACAAACATACATTCTTTTTTTCCCTCTACACTGATTCTCTATTTCCAATCTCCATTGGCTATATTTGCAATTTTTGAGTAAACAAAGTAATAAAAAAGTAAAGTAAAAGGAAGATGATGTCTCTTTCATAGTGGGATATATTGAAGGCTGTGGAAATAAAATGCTGAGTGTTTACTTATGATACAATAAACATATTCCTCTGTGATTCTATTATTTACAGTTTTGTTTTCTAGTTTAATTAGCATAACTTCTATCCATCATGAGTTCTTGAGGGAGAATGTTTCATCTGTTGCCATGTTTCTTGGAAGTGACTCTAACAGGAGTTACTCTCCTCTTTCCCCCACTTGGCTGGAGTCCTGGAAGTTAGAGATTCTAGGTATGTGTATCTGCTATGCTAAGCCAAACTTTCTCTTGGGCTGTTCTGACCTCTAGACCTTGGGGGGATGATATGATTAAGGGATCTATATTCATAGAGTGAAGCCACATTCAATAATGCAGCTTTAGCAGATATGAAGATTTTATTTTTATCCCAATTTATTCTTTTTCCTAGTGACCTACTGCTATATAACAAATGACTTTAAGATCTTGTGTCTTAAAACTAAAACAACAATAACTTGTCCCACCTCTGAATCGGTAATTCTTGAAAATCTCAGTGAAAGGGGCTCATCTCAGCCCCACAAACATCACCTGAACATGGAGAATCTACTCCCAGAATGACTGGCTCACATCTTTGGTAATATGGTAGTTTGTTAGTTGTCAAGTGAGAACTCAGCTGGGATTGTTGGCTAGTTGCTTCTCTATAGGGTTCCACATGAGTGGTGCTGGCAATTCCTCATAGCATAGGGGCTGAGTTCCATGATAAAGTGTTCCACAAGACTAGAAGTGAGAGTGTATTAATCAGGATTTTCCAGAACTAATAGGATAGATATATATTAGAAGAGATTTATTATAAGGATGTGGCTTACACTCTTATGGAGGCTGAGAAACCCCGAGATTTGCCGTTTGCAAGCTGGAACCCCAGGAGAGCCAGTAGTGAATTTCGGTCCAAAGTCCAAGGACCTGTGAACCAGGGAGCCAAGGGCAGGAAAAGATTGCTTTCTCTGCTCAAGCTCTTAGGCAGGAAAGGCCAAATACTTTCTTCCTCAGTCATTTTTGTTCTATTTAGGCCCACAGCAGATTGGATGATGCCCACCCACATTGGAGAGGGAAAACCGCTTTACTGAGTTTGCTGATTCAAATGCTAATTTCATCCAGAAACACTCTCACAGACATACCCAGAAATAATGTTTAACCAGATATCGTGATACACCTGTGATCCAGTCAAATGGGTACATATCATTAACCATCACAAGAAGTCACCTGTTTCTTAAGGCCTGGACCCAGAAAATGGCAAAATGCAACTTCCACCATATTCTGTTGATCATGTCGTCCCAGAAGCCAACCCAGATACCCCAGGAAGGGGCACAGACCCCCAGGAGCCATTAGAAGGCACCACATCTGTAGCCTTCTTTCATCCACCACAGCTCTCAGCTTAGGAGGGGACAGAAGAAGTGTTTTTTATCAGCTACCTGACAATGTCATCCACTATTACTATTTGTGTAATATAAATTGGTCAATAATATATTTAGTGTTTTGTTTATGTTTGTCTTAATAAATGGTGAAACTGGGACATAACTGATTCATTGACTTTATCTGGTTCTCCCAGTGAATCCATGGCTCCAAAACAATGAACAAATTATGATCTAGAATATTTCAGAAGTAATTTAAATGTACGTGTTTGCTTAATTCGATTAAATATATATTGCAAGCCCATCACAGATTTTAAGACACGTGCAGCCAAAAAAGACATCTGATCTCAAGAAAGGGACAGTACAGGATAATGACTCATGAAAATAGCCATAATACAAGCCTGAAAGAAATAAGCCCTCAATTCAGTTCCATTATATACTCGGGGACGTTATACATTTGTGTTTTCAAATGGAACACATGCTAGAATTTCTTTTTATGCTTTTCACGGGCATGTTGGAGTTCCTCAAAACACACAATGCAGACCTTTTTCCTTCTCACTTTTATTTTTTTATTTGAAAATCTCATTCATGATGCTGCTTTATTCAGCAAACCAATGACTTTTAAATTTTCGTTTCCTGTCCTGATTTCCCATCTTGGCTCCAGACCATCTATCCAATTGCCTACTTAAGATTTCCACATAGAAGCTTTAAGCACACACTAGTTGCTCCCAAACGAATTCCTGTTGTTTCCCTCAATCCTGGTCTCTCTCCAGCATTCCTTGTCATCGTAGTCAAGGACCTACACAAGTGCAAATCAGGATTTATCGATGACAATCCTATCTCCCTCAGTGTCCATACTCTTATTGTCTCCTGTGTGGTAAATCCCACAAAGACAAAAGTATTGACACTTTCTTGGTTAACCTTGCATCCCTTGTGCCTGGCAGAGTGTCGGTGTTCAGCACATTCTGCTGAATGAAATCATTGTCCCCAACTGTCTTTATTTTGGAAACATTTTTGATAAATTCATAAAAGCAAATGGAGTTCTGGAGTACATATGGTAAGAAACACATAAGAATCTATTTTCTTAAGTTTAAACATTTATGGAAAAGGACCAGAGTACAGTAGGAATTGTTAAGGACTATATATATATATATATATATATATTTGTGGAAAGAATTACATCTTGTAGATACTGGGGTAGTTTCAGGATTCTTTAGGGACTGTACAGGCTTTTTTCCCAAAGGAAGCACTAAATTTAGGACCCTGAATTCACATCACAAAATAGTCAGGAGATTTTATAGTTCAGTCACCAACAGAGAGAAATGGCAAAATAGCACAAAAGACTTTCTCACACAGCGTAAATCATGTAGCAAGAATAAGATTTTCTGTTTTCTATATTATCAATATAGCTGAAAGAATTTCCTCTGAGACAGGTAACACAGAAGCAGACAGCCCATTCAGATGTCATTTAAACCTTAAACACTGACGGACCAGGTACTATTATTGCTCCTTTTCCTATTTATCAAGTTTCAAGTAACCTCATAATGTTTTTATCCCTTCCTGTCAGGGAATCATTTCCCCAGTCTCTAGATAAAATTTCTTCACTCCTAAATTCCTTTATAAAAGGGGCTCTGACAATCCTTTTTCCCTGTCCTCAGCTCCAATAAGTTCTAGTGATACCTTCAGTTGAGCAATAATTTATTTACTTTTTTGTTGTCTCCAATAGTCAGGTTCTTAAGAGTGAATATAATGTTTTATATAAATATATATATAAATAAATATATATAAGAATATATATAAATATACATATATATATTCTTGCATTTGCTATGCTTAACACAGTTCCTGACACACCATAGAAGACTGATATATGCCTACTTCAAAAAAAAAAGAAAGAAGAAGAAGAAGAAGAAGAAGAAGAAAAGAGAAAAAGGAACATGCTATCCGGATACAATTTAGGAAATGAAAGCAGAATGCTACTCTGAAGGACAAAATATAGCAAGTAATAGACTATGCCACTATAGGAGAAAAGCAATAGGGAGAATATGGAGTCAAAAAGCTCACGTTAATAGTTTGCAAACTTCCATTTAATTTTTACTCTAGATTTAGTAAGTTCATCAGATACATTTTAAGTTCATTTAGAGTACTGTTTTTTTTTAACATATTTTCCACAACTTATATTAAGAAATATATTATGTGGGGCGCCTGGCTGGCTCAGTCGGTTAAGCATCTGCCTTCAGGTCATGATCTCAGGGTCCTGGGATGGAGCCCCGAGTCAGGCTCCCTGCTCAGTGGGGAGTCTGCTTCTCCCTCTCCCTCTGTCCCTCCCCCTGCTTGTGCTCTCTCTCTCTCTCTCTCTCAAATAAATACATAAAATCTTTAAAAAAGTGTATTATGCATAAAGACTATTCAAATACACACACGCAACTGAAAAAAACATTCATAAATGATACATATTCTTACTTTATGTGATGAATTCCAAGATTTTGCCATTATATTCTGTCCTGTGTTGGTTTTATAAATTGATTTCAAAGTCGTTAGCAGGTTATGACTTATAGTTTGAAAATACAATAGATGAAAAGTGTTCTGGATGCACATATTTAAGGCAGCATGGTGTTGGGCATCGTAGCTACAATAACTAGCAGCTGCAGGTGACCCTGCAGCGTGGTTCTTCATTAGCGGTCAGTGGTGAAGCAGTCGTGATGAAGGTGAAACAATGAGCCCAAGGTCTTTTTTTCTTTAAGATTTTATTTTGTTTGTTTTAGAGAGAGAGAGAGTGTGCGTGAATGGGGGTAGGGGTTGAGGGAGAGAGAGAGAGGATCCCAAGCGGACTTCCTGCTGAGCGCAGAGCCCCATGTGATGTGGGGCTCCACCTCTTGACCTGGAGATCGGGACCTGAGCTGAAACCTAGTCCCACGACCAAGCCACCCAGGCACCACCCCCCCGTCCCGTTTTTGTTTTTGTTTTGAGTTCAGAGTCTTTAAAAGTATGGGGTCCAGACTTTTGTGGAATCTCTGCCTATGGTAAAACCACAAAACTCCTATAAAGAGATTTCCTGACTCATTTAATCATTTATGTTTCAGGTAAATAATTTAGGTAAATGACTTTGAGTCATTATGTCTTAAATAAGCTCAAAATATTTTAGAGGGGAAAGGATATAATTTGATTAATGCCTGATTTATGAGTATTAAATATTTTTCTTTTCCCAACCGAAGGATTCCTTTTAATCTATTTGTTGTGATTAAACTCTTCCTTACTAAGTTTCACAAGCTGATTTTATGTCACAAAGACTGCATGGATAGTATAACAATTTTGAACCAAAAGCACTGACATAGGTAGACCTCTTATCTTTCTGATAACAATTATTGATATAAGAAAAAATAAAAATTCTTTTGGGGCACCTGGGTGACTCAGTCGGTTAAGCAGCTGCCTTTGGCTCAGATCATGATCCCAGGGTCCCAGGATGGAGCCCTGTGTTAGCTCCCTGCTCAGAGGGGAGTCTGCTTCTCCCTCTGCCCCTCCCCCCACTCGTTCTCTCTCTCTCTCTCTCTCTCAAATGAATGAATAAAATAAAAAGAAAAAATAAAAATTCTTTAGATAATTCTTTAAACTGAGACAATTTGAAAGAGGCTAAGACACTTAAAAATTTATACATTTCTCTTTTGAAGATTTACATAAATGTTGAGGAGCTACCAGAAATACATATAAGGTGGCAGGTCAAAAATAAAGAATATAATTACTCAAATGGCAACAGGTGAAGTTTGGGGCAGTACATTCAGACACATGCCTCACAGTAGTCTAATTTAAAATACACAATTCTGGAGACGCTACTTACATTTTCAGTTCAGGTCTGGAATGCAACAGCATATCCAAAAATTAGAACTGGAAATGTAGTCTCGATATACTTCATTATGGCACATATACTTCCAAAGATATATTCACTTTAGATTTTTTTGTGTGTGTGAAAGAGTAAAACAGTATTTTATAATACTGTGTAACTATTACTGTAAAAAGGAATCGCTGAAAATATAAATCGCTCAAAGAGCTGTGTAATTTATTGCAAATCACAAACAGAAATATAATGATCTTGAAATAGAGGTGACAATTTTACTTAGACCCAAATTATCCGCTAATACTTAGAAAAGTTTACGTAAAGGCCTTTCTCTAACCAAGTTCTCATCAGATTTCCATTTTGTCCTTCATTTATTGAACATTGAGTATTGCTGACACCAGTTAAAAATAGACAGTATTTTTGAGTGAGAAATAAAACAGAAATATGTGTGAAAAAGAAATTAAGTCTACAAACACATTTTCACCATATTGTTAAGAAGATTATCATATACGGGAAAGCTTTTCAAATGGCAAAATACAGAAGTTTATGGGGATTGTATATTTCAGAGGTTTTATGATGTTATATCTGTACCTATTAGAAAAGTTTGATCAAAAAAAAGTTTGATCAATTCAAAATGCAAACAAAATGTAAAAATGATCAAATTGGCAAAAAGATAACCAACTTATGGTCAAGTTTTATTTCACTTTTTCACCCATGAGTTTGATATTGTAACCAAATAAATATTTAGCATATGTTTAATTAAATTTCAATTTAGATAGTTGAAATTACTGGAAGCTAGTAGTTAAGGGCATGATCCCTGTTCTATAATATTACAAGGAGGAAAGAATATTTAGGTCCCAGCCTACTTCATTCCTTGGAACAAAAAATAAGATCGGCATTGGTTTGGAATATCTTGATAATGTGAATACTTTTAGCAGTTTTCAGGAATAACCCTAAAAGAACGAAAAGAGCCAGGATTCTCAATAGCCAAATTAAAAAGAAATCAAAATCAAAGTAATTATAGTGAAGGGAAACATTGCAGTTTTGAAATTACAATTTCATAATGACAAAAAATCAGTTCAAGTGGAGAAAAAAAATGTTTTCCTGTAAGCAAACGTGATTGTGTAGTCTCTCTCTCAGAAAATGGAAAAGAAAGAATAACGAAAACAATTAATTAATTGCATTGTTCTGAAACAGAAAAAAGAGGACAGAGCAGTACCAATAGTCCCAAATAATAACAATGTAGAAAGTTTGTCAATAATTGATCAGCTCATGTGAATATTCGCAAATATAACTACATACATCTTAGTCCTCATGTCTCAGGAGATATATGCAGATGACAGCAAAATCCATAGGCACAGTCCAACAGGTCACATAACTAAGGCTGAGACAATATCTTTGTCTTACATTTGGTTCTGCAAGAAGATTGTTAACTCTGTAAAGGTGCTATTCTTGGATAAATATGTCACCAGCCACAGGGAAGTACCAAAAATAACTGAGAAGTTGAATCTAGGAAGTTTTAAAATAATAAATAATGATAATATAGCTTTAAAATAATAATAGTGATAATAATAATAATAATGGAAGTAGTAATAGTAGTGATTTGAAAGAATGCAGGTGTAGAAAAGCAATTATTAAATTTATCATACTTTTGTAACCAGTTAATTTTTGCTTTGTAACCATTGAAACATTTTATGTTTAGACTATTTTTAAAAGTATCTAAAGTAAATTTATAATTATAGTAAAATTAAAAGTTTAAAAAATAAATTCTTTAAAATAATATTAAGAAAAATCTTACTAAATAATTTTAATGTTTACACATCTGGGAAATTTAAATGTTAACTTTTTTTTCTCTATTATTTATGTTACTTGCATTTGAATTTTTAAAGGAATACTGGCTAAACAATTATGTAAAATGAATCAATTGTACAAAAATATCTTGGATTAAAGAATTTAATAATGTACAATTTCTCTATAACTTAAAAACCTAAGGAACAAGTTCATAATATTAGTATATGAATAGCCCAGAGTCCTGTTTTTTTTAATCTTATATAACATTGCATCATATAAATAGTTTGAGATGGAGAGAAATAACCAATTTTCCAGTATTGTGACGATGTCTAAAAAATTTACATCAGCGATGGTAATTGTGGTACAAAGAGAACAATTTTCCTAAACAAATGATAGCTATTCTGAAAAAAATAGCATTTCTTATTTTTGAGAATTAAATTCTTAAGTAACGTTTTCAGTAAAGGTCTTCTGCAAACTTTATTTTTTTTTTAAGAATTAAGAGCAATATTGAGTGAGTAACCTCGGAATGATTACAATGTATAGCACTGAAAATTCAAGGTCTGTTGGATTAAGTAAGTTTTTTGATCTCACAGCCATGTTGTACACTTGGGACTGTTTTCCAAGAAAAATAATTGATATGGCCCTTCATGCTTTATAACACTTATGAGTTAACACTTGTGAGTGACAAAATAATAGTGATAAAAGTACTAATATACCTCTTATCCTAAAATGCCACACGATTTTAAGTGTTGAAAGGAAATCTTTTGCTCTCAATATGTCCTTCCTCTTGTCATCTAATTGTAATATTTAAGAATAATCCATCAAATGATGGTTATGCTATCATAGGTCAATCATTCTACTTTGTATTTAGAATGTGTAAGGAAAAGGCAAAATAAAAGATTCGGTTTTATGGAAAGTAGTTCGAGAGCTTTATAGAAGTTTTTACAGAAGATGAATATCAAGGGGGGCGGAGCAAGATGGCGGAGGAGTAGGAGACCTGGATTTCATCTGGTCTCAGGAATTCAGCTGGATAGGGATCAAACCATTCTGAACACCTACGAACTCAACAGGAGATCAAAGAAAAGAATAGCATCAACTCTCTGAACAGAAAAGCGACCACTTACTGGAAGGTAGGACGTGCGGAGAAGTGAATCCGAGGCGATATTCGGGAGGATAGACGGCGGGGGAGGGGGCCTCCGTCGGCCGCTTCTGGCAAGTGCTAGAGCCGCGGAACACAAAATCGGACCTTTTAGAAGTCGGCTCCGCGGAGGGACGTCGCTCCAGTGGCTAAGCGGGGGGTGGAACCCTCGCGGGACAGTGTGGTCTCAGGACCCTCGGGGTCACAGAAAGACCGGGGGTCCCTGAGTGCGGCAGAGCTCCCAGGTATCGGAGCGGGGAAGCCGGCTGCAGAGACAGAGCCGAGGCGCGGGCTCTCAGCTCGGGGTGGCCATAGACTGTGATCCGCGGCCCAGTCGGGCCACTGCTCCTCCAGCAGGGACCCAACAAGCAGCAGAGCCGGGGAGACTCCCCTTCCTCCCCCGGGAGGAGCCGCGCGGGAGCGCACCGCAGGGATCTGCTGGGTTCGGAGACTCCACATGGGGCCGGGTGCCAGAGATAGAAACGCTTGGTCACAGGCCGGGTGAGCACGGAGTGCGGCCGGAGACCGGGGACACGGGAGTGACTGACTGCTTTTCTCTGGGGGTGCACTGAGGAGCGGGGCCCCGAGTTCTCGGCTCCTCAGGGTGGAGATTGGGAGGCCACCATTTTCACTCTTGTCCTCCAAAGCTGTACCGAGAACTTGCAGGGAACAAAAGCTCCCGAGAGCAAACCGGAGCAGCTTGCTTAGCCCGGACCGACAAGGGCGGGGCAATTCCGCCTCCGGCAAAGACATTTGGGAACCACGGCAACAGGCCCCTCCCCCAGAAGATCAGTACGAACAGTCAGCCGAGACCAAGTTTACCGATCAATGAGAACGGGAGAACTCCAGCGCTAGGGGAATACTGCACATAGAATTCATGGCTTTTTTACCATGATTCATTAGGCTTTCAAAGTTAATTTTTTTTAATTTTTTTAAAATTTTTCTTTTCCTCTTTTTCAACCAACATCTTAACAATCCCTTTTTTAAAAAAACATTTTTATTTTTCATTTTTAGAGTCATATTTTATCCCTTCATAGTAGTTACCCTTATTTTTGGCATATATATATATAAGTTGTTCTCTCTTTAAAATTTTGAGATACAGTTTCTTCTAACAGATCAAAATATACCATAATCACTAGTGTATGGCTTTGGTCTAGTCTCCTGCCTGATCACATTCTCTGCCTTTTTTTTCTTTTTTTAAAATCTTCTTTCTTTTTTCAAACAACTTCTTATCAATTCCTTTTATAAAATCTTTTATAATTTTCATCTTTACAGTCATATTCCACCCCTTCATTGTATCAGCCCTTATTTTGTACATATATAAGTCTTTCTTCCTTTAAAATTTTAGGAGGCACTTTCTTCTAACAGACCAAAATACACACAAATTCTAGTGTGTGGCACTGATCTATGCACTAGCCTGATCATATTTGATCATTTTGGTTTTTTGTTCTGTTTTTGTCTGTTTTTCTCTTTTTCTTTTTCTTTTTTTTTTCTCTTTCATTTTTCTTTCTTTCCCTTTCTTTTCCCCTGGTTTCAGGTCTTTTCTGATTTGTTTAGAGTATATTTTCTGGGGATGTTATTAACCAAATAGCATTTTGTTCTCTCA
The DNA here is from genome assembly GCF_003265705.2 of Callorhinus ursinus. Taxonomy (NCBI): domain Eukaryota; kingdom Metazoa; phylum Chordata; class Mammalia; order Carnivora; family Otariidae; genus Callorhinus; species Callorhinus ursinus. The sequence goes on along the minus strand of NW_027397073.1, from coordinate 10,820,656 downwards.
TTCATCTATTCTCCTCTGGACAAAACGCAAGACAAAAAAATCACCTCAGCAAAAAGAACAAAAGGTAGTACCATCTGCCAGGGACCTACTCAATACGGACATTAGTATGATGTCGGACCTAGAGTTCAGAATCATGATTTTAAAGATACTAGCTGGGCTTGAATAAAGCATGGAAGTTATTAGAGAAACGCTTCCTGGAGAAATAAAATAACTAAAATCTAACCAAGTCAAAATCAAAAAGGCTATTAATGAGATACAATCAAAACTGAGGGCACTAACTGTTAGGACAAATGAGGCAGAAGAGAGAATTAGCGATATGGAAGACCAAATGAAGGAAAATAAAGACGCTGAGAAAAAGAGAGATAAACAACTACAGGATCACGAGGGCAGAATTCGAAACATAAGTGATACCATAAGACCAAGCAACATTAGAATAATTGGGATCCCAGAAGAAGAAGAAAGAGAGAGAGGGGCAGAAGGTATATTGGAGCAAATTATAGCAGAGAACTTCCCTAATGTGGGGAAGGAAAGAGGCATCAAAACCCAGGAGGCACAGAGAACCCCTCTCAAAATCAATAAAAATTGGTCAAAACCCCAGCATCTAATAGTAAAACTTACGAGTCTCAGAGACAAAGAAAATCCTGAAAGCAGTTTGGGAGAAGAGATATGTAACCTATAACGGTAGAAACATTAGTTTGGCAACAGACCTATCCACAGAGACCTGGCAGACCAGAAAGGACTGGCATGATATCTTCAGAGCACTAAACGAGAAAAATATGCAGCCAAGAATACTATATCCAGCTAGGCTGTCGTTGAAAATAGGAGAGATAAAAAGCTTCCAGGACAAACAAAAACTAAAGGAATTTGCAAACACCAAACCAGCCCTCCAAGAAATATTGAAAGGGGTCCTCTAAGCAAAGAGAGAGCCTAAAAGAAACATAGACCAGAAAGGAAAACAGACAATATACAGTAACAGTCACCTTGCAGGCAATACAATGGCAGTAAATTCATATATTTCAATAGTTACCCTGAATGTAAATGGGCTAAATGCCCCAAGCAAAAGACACAGGCTATCAGATTGGATTAAAAAACAAGACCCATCCATATGCTGTCTGCAAGAGACTCATTTTAGACCCAAAGACACCCCCAGATTGAAAGTGAGGGGTGGAAAAACATTTAACATGCTAATGGACACCAAAAGAAAGCTGGGGTGGCAATCCTTATATCAGACAAACTAGATTTTAAAACAAAGACTGTAATAAGAGTTGAGGAAGGACACTATATCCTACTTAAAGGGTCTATCCAACAAGAAGATCTAACAATTGTAAATATCTATGCCCTGAACATGGGAGCAGCCAATTGTATAAGGCAATTAATAACAAAAGCAAAGAAACACATTGACAACAATACAATAATAGTGGGGGACTTTAACACCCCCTGACTGAAATGGACAGATCATTTAAGCAAAAGATCAACAAGGAAATAAAGATTTTAAATGACGCGCTGGACCAAATGGACTTCACAGGCATATTCAGAACATTCCATCCCAAAGCAACAGAATACACATTCTTCTCTAGTGCCCATGGAACATTCTCCAGAATTGATCACATCCTAGGTCACAAATCAGGTCTCAACCAGTACCAAAAGATTGGGATCATTCCCTGCATATTTTTTAGACCACAATGCTTTGAAACTAGAACTCAATCACAAGAGGAAAATCGGAAAGAACTCAAATACATGGAGGCTAAAGAGCATCCTACTAAAGAATGAATGGGTCAACCAGGAAATTAAAGAAGAATTAAAAATTTCATGGAAACCAATGAAAATGAAAACACAACTGTCCAAAATCTTTGGGATACAGCAGAGGCAGTCCTGAGAGGAAAGTATATAGCAATACAAGCCTTTCTCAAGAAACAAGAAAGGTCTCAAATACACAACCTAACCCTACACCTAAAGGAGCTGGAAAAATAACAGCAAATAAAGCCTAAACCCAGTAGGAGAAGAGAAATAATAAAGATCAGAGCAGAAATCAATGAACTAGAAACCAAAACAACAGTAGAACAGATCAATGAAACTAGGAGCTGGTTCTTTGAAAGAATTAACAAGATTGATAAACCCCTGGCCAGACTTATCAAAAAGAAAAGAGAAAGAACCCAAATCAACAAAATCATGAATGAAAGAGGAGAGATCACAACCAACACCCAAGAAATACAAACAATTATAAGAACATATTATGAGCAACTACATGCCAGCAAATTAGATAACCTGGAAGAAATGGGTGCATTCCTAGAGATGTATCAACTACCAAAATTGAACCAGGAAGAAATAGAAAACCTGAACAGACCTATAACCACTAAGGAAATGGAAGCAGTCATCAAAAATCTCCCAGGAAACAAAAGCCCAGGGCCAGATGGCTTCCCAGGGGAATTCTATCAGACTTTTAAAGATGAATTAATACCTATTCTCCTGAAACTGTCCCACAAAATAGAAATGGAAGGAAAACTTCCAAACTCATTTTATGAGGCCACCATTACCTTGATCCCTAAACCAAACAAAGACCCCATCAAAAAGGAGAATTACAGCCCAATATCCTTGACGAACATGGATGCAAAATTCTCCCCAAAATACTAGCCAATAGGATCCAACAGTACATTAAAAGGATTATTCACCATGACCAAGTGGGATTTATCCCTGGGCTGCAAGGTTGGTTCAACATCTGCAAACCAATCAACGTGATACAATATTTTAACAAAAGAAAGAACAAGAATCATATGATCCTCTCAATAGATGCAGAAAAAGCATTTGACAAAGTACAGCATCCTTTCTTGATCAAAACTCTTCAGAGTATAGGGATAGAGGGTATATACCTCAATATCATAAAAACCATCTATGAAAAACCTACAGCAAATATCATTCTCAATGGGAAAAAGCTGAGAGCTTTTCCCCTAAAGTCAGGAACGTGGTAGCGATGTCCACTCACCACTGCTATTCAACATAGTATTAGAAGTCCTAGCCACAGCAATCAGACATCAAAAATAAATCAAAGACATCCAAATCAGCAAGGAGGAAGTCAAACTCTCACTCTTTGCAGATGATATGATGCTTTATGTGGAAAACCGAAAAGACTCCACCCCAAAACTGCTAGAACTCATACAGGAATTCAGTAAAGTAGCAGGATATAAAATCAATGCACAAAAATCAGTGGCATTCCTATACACCAACAACAAGACAGAAGAGAGCCAAATTAAGGAGTCGGTCCCATTTACAACTGCACCCAAAACCGTAAGATACCTAAGAATAAATCTAACCGAAGACGCAAAGGTTCTGTACTCAGAAAACTATAAAATACTCATGAAAGATATTGAGGAAGACACAAAGAAATGGAAAAACTTTCCATGCTCATGGATTGGAAGAACAAATATAGTGAAGATGTCAATGCTACCTAGAGGAATCTACACATTCAATGCAATCCCCATCAAAATACCATCCACTTTTTTCAAAGAAATGGAACAAATAATCCTAAAATTTGTATGGAACCAGAAGAGACCCCGAATAGCCAGAGGAATGTTGAAAAAGAAAAGCAAAGCTGGCGGCATCACAATTGCAGACTTCCATCTCTATTACAAAGCTGTCATCATCAAGTCAGTATGGTACTGTCACAAAAACAGACACACCCATCAGTGGAACAGAATAGAGAGCCCAGAAATGGACCCTCAACTCTATGGTCAACTTACTTCGACAAAGCAGGAAAGAATGTCCAATGGAAAAAAGACAGTCTCGTCAACAAATGGTGTTGGGAAAATTGGACAGCCACATGCAGAAGAATGAAACTGGACCATTTCCTTACACCACACACAAAAATAGACTCCAAATGGTTGAAACACCTCTATGTGAGCCAGGAGTCCTTCAAAATCCTAAAGGAGAACACAGGCAGCAACCTCTTCGACCTCAGCCACAGCAACTTCTTCCTAGGAACATCGCCAAATGGAAGGGAAGCCAGGGCAAAAATGAACTATTGGGATTTCATCAAGATAAAAACCTTTTGCACAGCAAAAGAAACGGTCAACAAAACCAAAAGACAACCGAAAGAATGGGAGAAAATATTTGCAAATGACATATCAGATAAAGGGCTAGTATCCAAAATCTATAAAGAACTTACCAAACTCAACACCCAAAGTACAAATCCAATCCAGAAATGGGCAGAAGACATGAACAGACATTTTTCCAAAGAAGGCATCCAAATGGCCAAACAGACACATGAAAAAGTGCTCAACGTCGCTCTGCATCAGGGAAATCCAAATGAAAACCTCAATGAGATACCACCTCACACCAGTCAGAATGGTTAAAATTAACAATTCAGGAAACGACAGATGTTGGCGGGGATGTGGAGAAAGGGGAACCCTCCTACACTGTTGGTGGGAATGCAAGCTGGTGCAACCACCCTGGAAAATAGTATGGAGGTTCCTCAAAAAGTTGAAAATAGAGCTACCATATGATCCAGCAATTGCACTACTGGGTATTTACCCCAAAGATACAAATGTAGGGATCCGAAGGTGTACGTGCACCCTATTGTTTATAGCAGCAATGTCCACAATAACCAAACTGTGGAAAAAGCCGAGATGTCCGTCAACAGTTGAATGGATAAAGAAGATGTGGTATATATATACACAACGGAATATTATACAGCCATCAGAAAGAATGAGATCTTGCCATTTGCAACGATGTGGATGGAACTAGAGGGTGTTATGCTGAGTGAAATAAGTCAATCAGAGAAAGACATGTACCATATGACCTCACTGATATGAGGAATTCTTAATCTCAGGAAACAAACTGAGTGTTGCTTGAGTGGCGGGGGATGGGAGGGATGGGGTGGCTGGGGGATAGACATTGGGGAGGGTATGTGCTACGGTGAGCGCTGTGAATTGTGCAAGACTGTTGAATCACAGATCTGTACCTCTGAAACAAATAATGCAATATATGTTAAGAAAAAAAAAAGGAAGATAGTAGGAGGGGAAGAATGAAATGGAGTAAGTCAGAGGGGGAGATGAACCATGAGAGACGATGGACTCTGAAAGACAAACTGAGGGTTCTAGAGGGGAGGGGGTTGGGGGGATGGGTTAGCCTGGTGATGGGTATTAAAGAGGGCATGTTCTGGGGCGCCTGGGTGGCTCAGATGGTTAAGCCTCTGCCTTCGGCTCAGTTCCTGATCCCAGGGTCTTGGGATCAAGCCCCGCATCAGGCTCCCTGCTCCGCGGGAAGCCTGCTTCTCCCTCTCCCACTCCCCCTGCCTGTGTTCCCTCTCTCACTGTGTCTCTCTCTGTCAAATAAATACATAAAATCTAAAAAAATAAATAAATAAATAAAGAGGGCACGTTCTGCGTGGACCACTGGGTGTTATGCCCAAAGAGTGAATCATGGAGCATTACATCAAAAACTAATGATGTAATGTATGGTGATTAACATAGTAAAAAAATTTAAAGATCAAAGGAAAAAAAAAAAAGAAGGTGAACATCACTTGAAAGGGTGGGAAGCGTATTTGCCTTCCTAAAATAGTATGGTCTCTTCGCTGGCTATCACCTATGCATGGCATATCACCCTGAGATAGCTCTCCGATGCAGACAGCATTACTTACATTCGGCAAGAGGACCCCATTTTAATAAATGAGAGTATATTAAAGTACACGCTGAATTATTTGCATAGTATCCTTACATCTACATGATGTGGATTGTATTTGGCTACAACATGAAGCAGTTCCTCTTTTGGAATGAAGCAAGTGGTGTTCCATGCATACGAGTGGTAGAGTCGAGAGACTCAGTTTCTAGACCTGGCTCCACCACACTTAAAGCCACCAGTTTTGGTAAATATGTTAATCTTCATGATACTCAGCTTTACCATCTGGAAAATGATAGCAAGATTACATCAGTAGGTTTCAATCTGTGCTCTGCAGAGTTCTAAAGGATTCAGAGTCGCAATCTGGGGGCCCCCATGTGGGGAGAAGAAACTGAGCTTTTGTATGATTTTTATATTGGAGTTTGCCCAAAGATTTTTGAAGTTTGAAAAGAGTACAAGCCGGTGAAAATAAATGGATTAAGTGGTATCTATGGAATGTATTTTCATCCTCACTAGAGTTGTTTCGTTATATTAAAAAGATTCAACTGGAATTTGATTTACTGTATCTGCTTTAGTGGCATGATGTTCTATTTTTTGACTGAAGGCTCCCTAGGAAGGTCTTCTAAGGCAGATCTCCTGTGACTTATTACAGAATGGATATTCATTTGAGAGTTGAATAGATCTGACATTGTCCATTTTTTAAAATTAAGCGTTAAATAAAAGTTTTTTCTCCATAAATCCTATAATTATCCTCAAAGAAAACATGTTATAACATATGCCACTTCAATTCACCACTTTCTGTTAGTCTTAAAAATTCCTTCAGATTAGCTTTGTTTTAGAGTGATGAATTTTTGTGCTTAAAATATCCCATTGGGAAAGCAATCTACAGCATGAGGACAATTTAAACTCCTTTTACAACTGACTAAATATAAAGTTACAAATCTGAAAGCATCTCTAAAGGAGAATATCAGAGTTACTAGAATAAATAAGTTATATAATATTCGTATGTCTTACTTGGTGAAGCTACTGAAATTTTTTTCTATAATGTTTATGTATAACATTTATCCTTTTTAGAGTGTAAGTTATTTGTACTCAGGGGTATATCTTCTGAATAGTTTAGCATGTGTTCAAATATAGAAACTCACAAAGATATTCCCTCCAAAATTATAAAGTAAATAAACAAACAAAAAGAAATCAAACTATAGGGACAAGTCAATGTTCATTAAAATAATGTGAGTAGTTTAAGGTTTTAGAAACAAAAAGTAAAATTTAGAATCTGAAAAATTGAGTAAATTAATGAGAATTCCTGGAAACTCTAAAAGTTCCTTTTTCAGTGTTTGTTCAAATAATCACAGGGATTTCTACCTTTGCATAATTAGAAGAATGACTAAAGAATATTTGGGGGGATAAACCACATTGTATAAATTCTTCTTTATATTCATATAAATATTGTATACATTTGTAACATTGTATATATATAAACATTATGTATACACACACACATACACACATACTTTGTATTTGAATCCCAGCAACCATCACAGGCTGGGGTAACAGCTTCTGTCATCCACCCACGCTTGCACACGCCACCTCAGAGGTCATTTCTCTCTGTGTCTTTGCTTGAGGGGTTTTTCTAGTCCCCTGAGAGTTTGCTCAATCTTCCCTTAGATCAGACAAGAAGCAGCTGGGATTTAATATTGCCTAGGAGCAGCCTTAGACCAACTGAGGACAGGATTTTCTGGGAAAGTTTAAGGTACTGTTATAGTTGGTTTCTCAGAATGTCCCTGTGAGACTGAGCCCCAGTTGCTCACAGTGGCAACCTGATCATTAACATACCTTTTCTTGACTTTTCTCCTTTCCCCTCTTCCTCTCTTATGCTTCCTGAAGTCAGGTCCCAAATACACAACCTGCATTCAGATCCTGTCTCAGGATCTGTTTCAAGGGAACCTAAGGTAAAAAAAAAAATAGTTTTACTAAATTACCAACATATTTCCAAATGATACCTTACATTTGTATAATGGGCCATTGCTTTATGGAAATATTCCTTTAAGTGAAATCTAGAGATATTCCTTTGTCTTGATTTTATAGAAATGCCCAGAGGAATCCATAGATGGAAATGCATTAACAACTATTAAATCCAATTGATAATCTATGTGAAAAACTGAGAACCAGAAAATTGAAATTTACATGGTACTCCAGGGCAAATACTAATTAGTAATTGAACAAGAATTTACAATTTCCTTTTCTAGAAGAGTTTTGTCCATTTTATTGAATCTGTTTTAACTGTAGATGTTCTGTTTTTATCGATGGACATATCAATATGAAGTATAGAAATACTGTTTAGTTTCCAAAAGAAAAATCATTTATTATCTTAATTTTCTTTACTCCTCAGTTCACAGTGCTCTCCATAATTTTAAGTGGCCTTCTTCAAAAGTCAGTATTTAATTTTTGTATCTTATTTTTTATTGAGATACAAAAACTTGCACATATTTACTATATATAATTTGAAAAGTTTGGTTATATTCATCTGTCCATGAGAATCACATGCTTTTGAAGAATGTATTTGGGATAAGAGAGAGAAGCAGAGAAGTCAAGTAAGTAATTTTGAAAACACAGGTGAAAAGTCTATGTTAATTATGCATCACTATAAACTAAAACTAAAGCAGTGAACTATTTACAAAAGTTGATTTGAGAAATAACATTTTTTTTTATTCATTGACTACCCTTTTAGCTGGTTTCACCTCATTATTTCTCAGGGTTCTGAATGACTGTCTTTCTCACATTTGAAATCCATCCTTGATAAACCCAACTTTTCTCTCTAAGATATACATAAATATTAACATACTTTAGGGCACACTTTCTAATCACCTCTGAGAAAAAATAAAGAACTCCGGAGGCCTATTTACTTGGCTGAAAAAAATCAGGCTCTGTATCTTCTGTGGTGAAGCAGCTAACATTGCTCTTTCCTTCTTTTAGGCTAAGTTGGGTACTTGGATTCTGCTCTATGCATGCACTATTTTGGGATCATCCCAAGATGTGAATAGAGTTTATTTTCAGAATTTGAAGATATACCTCCCTAGCTTTCTCCTTTCTCAGATTTTTGTTGTCACATTTGAGCTACCGAGCTCACCCTAAAATGTCCATTATGATTTCTCAAGAGAGTGTTAGGTTCTATCCTATCTGGGTCTGCCTTCAGACAGGAAGCCATGAAAATGGGAGAGTGATCTCCTGCTCCTGTTTAGCATCAAGTCTCCTCACCTTTCTGCCTATTTTTTTTCACTGTCCTATGCCTTTCATAGATTTTTTTAAACATTTTTCCAGAGTTTATATTTGATATCTCTGGGAGGATTGGTTTGGTAAGACCACACTCTCTATTATTGTAAGTGTAATACCAATTCTGCTTTAATTGTTATTCTTATCTCATAAGAAAATTTTGATACTACTAAAGATTTGTTAACTCCATAGGGTGGATGTTAAGAAAACCTTCTAAAAGTTTTAACTGTCCCTGCTTTCCTTCTATCCAACTCACCTAACTCATAATAGCCCACTGAGTGTGTTCCTTATCAGTTGCATGTTTGCTCATTCAGGTGATTTAGCTCTTTCTAGAGGCCCTCTATTGTCAAATGTTTAAAACTAGATACACTTTCTTCTTGCTCAACCAACTCTTGTGAGGAGTTATATTTGTAGTAAATCTCCTTTCCAACAGCTTTTCTTACACTTACATGTCCTTTGCTCTGTCATTTTTCTAGTTCCTTATAAAACAAGAATATCCTCTCCATTGATGCTTTAATTAACTAATTTTGTCCAATATCTCTTCAGTCCTCTACCTCCACACATACATATTTTGTTGCACAAAAGAATTTAGGTAAAGCTTTTATTCAATATTCTTCTAAATTTTCAAAACTAATTAAAAATCCAAACTATCCAAGTATCTATAATGATCTCTTAGCAAAACAAACAAACAAACAAACAAACCCCACAAAAACAAAAACAAAAACAAACCCTCTTTTATATCCAGTGATTCTCACCTTTGGCTTAAAAATTCTACCAGTATGTTTAAGTTGGTAATTCACTTTCATCAAAGTTTTTGGGTTTTTAAATGTAGAATACATATTGTGTGAATTATGAAATGCCAACTCAGTAGCTTACATCCTGTAGAAAGTTCAACAAATGCTAGTAAAGTTCATAAAATAAATTAATGACTTCGTAATTTATGAAAGCAAATCAAAAGTAATGACCTTTGTATTCTAAGTTGGAAAAAGAACTTTTATTGAAGTTCTTATGCTTTCTGAAACATTTCCTTGAAGTTATCAGACACCGGGGTGAAAACTGATCACAAACACAAAAATGAAACTATTACAAATTTTGATAACTTCTATAAAAGACAAAAGAAGGCAGAACAAAATAAGGGATACTTTAGTCAGGAGGGACAGAGAAGGCTCATTGAGCTGTCATTTAGACAAAAGATCATTTGTGATAAAAATTCAACCATGCAGAGAATGATCAATGAGTAAGGACTGGAGAAAAAGTTAATGGAGCCAAACAAAGCATTGAAAACCACTATGGTTCAGCATTTTATTTTATTTTTATTTTTTTAAAGATTTTATTTATTTATTCATGAGTGACACAGAGAGAGAGACAGAGAGAGAGAGAGAGAGAGGCAGAGGGAGAAGCAGGCTCCCAAGGAGCAGGGAGCCTGATGCGGGACTCGATCCCAGGACCCTGGGATCATGACCTGAGCCGAAGGCAGATGCTTAACCATCTGAGCCACCCAGCTGCCCTGTGGTTCAGCATTTTATAAAGATTTTTTTTTTTTTAATGTCTGGATTCCAGGGAGAAAGGGAAAAGAGGGAGGGAAGTACGAGTGCATTGTAGGAGATGATTTTGAGGGTGAGTAGGAGTTAGATCATAGCATGACTTGTAGACGAATGTAGGGAATTTAGACTTTATTCTAAATACAATCACAAGCCTTTGAATGATTTTAAATTGGGAAATGATATGATGTGATTTCTGAACATTCTGGCTTCTGAATGCAAATGGACAAGAGAAGGATTCCAAGTAAAGGGGGAGAGAACAAGTTCTTTCCCACAATTTCAGTTACATTTCTTCCCTCACTTGAGATCAGACATGCCCATCCTTGTAGCCTGTCCCTCGGAGAGTCATGCTTATTCCCTCAAATCCTTAGCTATTGGGTCCAAATTTGTTAAATTAAGCTTTTATCTCAGAGGATTTGGTAACCACAGTAACATAGCATGCAAAGTGTCAGTTATCTGAGCTTCTTTCTGAATGCCCCACTTTGTAAGAATTAAGCCTGGATAAAACTTTTGGTTGAGAATCAAAAGGCATGCTCTCTAGTAGACTCTTCTGGAAAATATGCTATTTTCTACAGAATGAATGTCAAATAGAACCGGAGAATTGCATTTAGTTTTAAATATATGTAATAGTTACCAATGCGTTACAAGTATAAGGTATTACATAAATAAGGTAACCCTGGTTCAGGATTGACTTGTCTTATCTTCCCCACACAACCATGATAAACAGTTTAGGGCTTTCTCTCTCAGCCTCTGAAGTTCCTTTTACAGCCCTAAAGTCTACTCCTGACTACTGTTTTTAAGGAAAAAGAATTTTTTATTCTGACAACTCTGATATCCTTGCATTTTCTACAAATGAGTGAAAGGAAGATATTGTGTGGAGGGATTTGATTTGTGGGCAATAGCTGCATTTCCTCAGCTAAAGTAGAGAGCATGGAACAAATTTACATTAAGTGTGTGCTCTTATGAAGGAAGAAATAAGCATTTGGATTTGAAATATGTCGAACACTATTTTTATGAAGGGAAAGTCATTTCATTCAGCTATGATTTTAGTTCTAACTAACAAAGGCTCACTCCAAGCATTCATTTCTACTTCTGGATGTTTTGTTGGTTAAGCTTTAAATCTTCCACATTGTCCCTTTCTTCCCTAAGAGGTAGATTTCAGACAATGTTAGCTCTGCTGTTAAATTTTACAGCTCGGTGGTAATAAAATATCAAGGAAGCTATTTCATGGCCTTTTAGCAATGTAGATAGATGGATTCAGAACAGAGAAATGTATCTGGTCATGTAACTCATCTAACTTATGCCCTCATTTAATTGATGACAGATCTATTACCTGTACAGTATAGGCCTCAAAATGGATTTTGTGCATCCATCTAGTTACTTTTTTTTTTTTCCTCTCAATGAAACATTTGAAAAATACTGAAAGGTTAAACCACTGGTGGTAATGGTTAATAGGAAACATGTGAATTGCAGATAGTGGGATAAACCACAAATGCACAGCTTGAGTAACTTCTTGGGCCCCAGGAGACAGAATAATGGACTCAAGCATAGCTGTGTCTCATTTACTAAAACCTTTCTTGCTTTCAAATAAAAGGAATTCTGGTAGCATGGCTATATCAACAGCAATAAAAGAACACTATAGATATGAAAACGGTACCATGGTCTTGTTCTCATTGTCTTTCTGTTTGTTTTGATGACTGCCAATGACCCTGAACTCCTTATATTGTATTTGTGTTAGACCAGGTAATATGGCTTCCAATGTAGTTTTTGGCAACAAAAGAAATTACTTGATATTTAAGGTCAGCTACATAGGTTAGTCTGTGTGGCAGCATACTCTGAAAGTTTTCTCACACCATGGAGAAATTAAGTTGCTTTTGGCTATAACAACATGAGAAGTCCAACTCAAATTGCTTTTAAAAAGAAGAAAATATAATAGTGATTCCTATAAATGGAAGTGCAGAGATGGTTACCTTTACAGTTGACTTAATTATTGAAGGTTTCAAGGTCCATTTAATCATATTTCTCTCATCTCAGCCCTCAGTGTTCCTGGTCTGAACCTCAGTGTGTCTGGCCTTAATCACAGGCCATCAAAAACAGCTGGAGAGATTCCAGGTGGCACATCTGAATGACAGAGACTGTCTCCTACTGTAAATCTCAATTCCAAGTGAAGACATATGGCAGACACCCAACAGAAAACTTCTCACATCTCATAGCCCCAGACTGAATCAAATGCTAATCCCAAAATGGTGCTTTTAGTGTGGGGAACATTACACACTAATTGGCTTAAGCCTGATTTCTGAAAACCGGTAGTAAGATCAGGACATTTCCATTGCAGACTAAATAATTAAAGCTCACCCTGAATGGATATGGGAACATCAAACACACTGTGCGTTCATCCCTGCCTTAAAAAATGGGGATTTCTGATGTGAGTAAACAATATACAATCATTAGGATATAGAGTTTTCACTGAGTTGGAGGCTGGGGGTCAGAGAAAATAAAGCTCCCTCCACTGTTACACTCTATTTGGTTTGGTCTATCTTTTACTCCATCTGGTAGTGTAATAAACTCAGTTCCTTTTATTTGGAAAGTCCTCCTGGCATTGAAAGTTTTGGAAAGGCCTGAGTGTTGTAACAGCAGACACATAAATATGACATCTTTATTCTAAACCCATGAAATAAAAGTCCCTGTTTTCTTGTTTTATCTAACAGACATGGTAGTAAGAGCTAAAGGAACAGAAACAGACTACACCCTAAAAGAGAGTTAAGAAAGAAAGAAAGAAAGAAAGAAAGAAAGAAAGAAAGAAAGAAAGAAAGAAAGAAAGAAAGAAAGAAGGAAAGAAAGAAAAGCAAGCAAGAATTAGCCTGTTTCATATGTAGGTCAAAGCCAAACAAAATTGCTTCTCATATATTACCTAGCATGTATTGATGGAATAAAACACTATACAGAATTTTGATCATCATTCATAAGTGGTAAAAAAAAAAAAGGAAAAAGAAAGTGAAATCTTATGAATTTGGTGAAATGGAAGGTGGGGAATGTAAGGTCATAGCCTCATTGTTCCCTTTCCTAAAGGCTTTAATCTATCTCGGTTAGTATATATGATGTAGGATTTCATATCTTACCCGTGTGGTGTATATAAAATATGAAATCTCATTTATATGCATCTATCTTAAATTATAAAATACCATTTTAGGTTATAAAATTATATATTATTTTGATAATAATGATATATATCATTTACCCTCATATGTAGCAGGCTTATTTATATATTTATTTATTATTTTTTAATGTTAAGATGTAATCTACTTAATCATTATACAATTCTGAGCATTCGACATCCCTGGTCATGGATGACCCATTTTTGCTAGCTTTTCTAAAACAGAAGAGATGAGTAACAAAATCTTGTCATTGTAATTGGTTTACTTTCGCTAGGAATTCATGAGTTTAAATATTATTTTGAATATTCTCAGCATCAAGAATAAATGAGTCAGAGTGTAGTATTGAGTTTTCACTTAAATGGAAGTTAAGTTCCAACGTCTAGAAATAAGGTGCAATAAACACTGGCAGAATTGACAAAAGATAAAGAAAGATAAGTAAGATAGGGAAGAATAACTTATATCCTTATTTCCTTACCTGCAAATAGTCTGTGTAGTTATCTCCAGCTCTAACATGCAGTGAACCAATGATGGCAATCCCTACTGAATAACGTGTTGACCTACTATTAACTGAAGCAAAGTGGGTCTATCAAATTCCGTGTGTAATTTTTGTGTAAACTTTTTGTGTGTAAACTTTTCTTGCTCTTGATATTGTTCCAAATGATTTCCAACATTATGACTCTTTCTTTTTAAAACTTTCTCTTTAGAAAGCACTTTTATTTTATTTTTGTTTTTTTTTTAAAGATTTTATTTATTTATTTGAGAGAAAGAATGAGAGACAGAGAGAGCACATAAGAAAGGGGAGGGTCAGAGGGAGAAGCAGACTCCCTGCCGAGCAGGGAGCCTGATGCGGGACTCGATCCGGGGACTCCAGGATCATGACCTGAGCCGAAGGCAGTTGCCTAACCAACTGAGCCACCCAGGTGCCCTAGAAAGCACTTTTAAAGTTTTGACAATTAATAAGTGCCAAGATATAACTGATGTTACTAACATTACTTCCTTAATCAGGGCTTGTCTTTTAATAGGAACAAGAAGAGATTCTAAATCAGTGTTGCCCAAAGAAATATAACATGATTCACAAATGCAAGCCACAGACATAATTTTAAATTTTCTGTTAGACACATTGAAAAAAGGGAAAAAAAAAGAAAGAAAAATGAGATTAGCATTAACAACATTTTATTTAAAAAGAGTATACCTTTAAAATTGTAATTTAAAATAAAAAAATTACTAGTAGGATACTTAACATTCTTTTTTTTTTGTACAATGTCTTCAAAATCCAACATGTATTTTTTAATATATATTGCATTATTTGTTTCAGAGGTACAGGTCTGTGATTCAACAGTCTTGCACAATTCACAGCGCTCACCATAGCACATACCCTCCCCAATGTCTATCACCCAGCCACCCCATCCCTCCCACCCCCCACCACTCCAGCAACCCTCAGTTTGTTTCCTGAGATTAAGAATTCCTCATTATCAGTGAGGTCATATGGTACATGTCTTTCTCTGATTGACTTATTTCGCTCAGCATAACACCCTCCAGTTCCACCTATGTTGGTGCCAATGGCAAGATTTCATTCCTTTTGATGGCTGATTATATTCTATTATATATATATATATATATATATATATATATATATATATATATATACACCACATCTTTATCCATTCATCTGTCGATGGACATCTTGGCTCTTTCCACAGTTTGGCTATTGTGGAGATTGCTGCTATAAACATCAGGGTCCACGTAACCCTTTGGATCCCTACATACGATCCAGCAATTGCACTACTGGGTATTTATCCCAAAGATGTTGCTATGGTTCTAGATCGTTATAATTACTCCCCTGACCTGTCAGTTTAGGGTCATTATGACTCTACGTATGGTTTTCTCTTGGATTTTAGAAGGTATTTTTCTTTGAGTTGTTGTGTATTTTTTTATAAGTCCTTTTATATATATCCATAACTCCAGACTCTAAAAGAAAAGATGAAGTAGAAACATAGGCTCTCTTAAAAAGTGTTAATGAGAAATTAAATGGAAATTGTTTTTCCTGGGAAATGGCACTATCCTCGTAAGTCTACTTATCTTCTTTAATGTTTTTAAAGTAGAAACAGAGAAATTATCTTAATGAGGAAATATTTTAATTAAGGAGAAATAGATCATTTGGGGGAAATTAGCTGACTGGTTTGTGGTTTAAATTTTCAAGCAAAGAATTTTTTTTTTTTTTTTTTTTAGTTCCTGAGCTCCCAGATATACTAGCAATTTGCTTTCTGTGAATCACAAAATAGGTTGAGATAAAACTGTTCAACATCTGAATTTTGTTTCACTTTATGTTCCCCACATACTGACCTAGAACTCTAAACTCATTCACAGGTATTTAGAATATTTGATTCAAAGCTGAATTGGTTCTACTTTACAGATAATGAAGATTATATGATCTGATAGTATGAGCTGCAAAACAAATATAAATGACTGAAAATAAATAACTTCAAATAACCCCCTATTACTCTGTAAGTAGCATGCAGGGTTTTTTTGTTGTTGTTGTTGTTGTTGTTATATTTTAATTGAAGAAACTAAGGGAAGAGTATTTGTTTAAAGTCACACAAATCATTTGTAGTGTATCAGGGCTTAGGTCTCCTGGTTCCCAGTGCAGCATTTATTCACTGGGTAGTACTGAATATCCAGATCATTGAAATCCAATTAGTTGCCAGTGTTGGCATCTTGCTGCCAAGTCACATCCTCAGGCTTGGTGACAGGGGTATGGGGATGAGCTCTAATAGAGGACCCTCAGATTTCCCACCACTTCATCTGCAATCAGCACTCACTAAGACCCCACCATGTAACAAGTGAAAGCGCTTCTACCTTTGCCTCATAAAATCTGAAGAGATTTCAGTGCCATTGAATAAAATTAATTTTCCTTTTAACAAATAGATATCAATACGTATCTGAGTTACTAAATGGCCATTTTTTCTTAGCGAGCATATTTTCCAGGGAAAAAAATGGAAGGAGAAGGAGGAAGATAGAGGGTGGGGAAAAATATAAGGACAATTTTAGATCTCATAATCCTAACAAATTGTAGGAAGATCTCCCATTCTCTACAGTTTCAGAAGTCTGATAATTTAGGGGGATTCAGGAAACGCTATGGATTACATCAAAGAGATGGTGGTTGGTGAACTAATCTAGAAGATTATTGCTCTCTATCCTTCCTTGTTGATAGTCAAAAATCTTCAAAAAACAGTCAAAATCATAATGTTCCTGATCCACCAGTATCAAATTACCAAGTTATCCATCTCCAGATGGCATAATAATTTTCCAAATTACTAAATGAAATCCCATAAATGCTTTAATAAAACAAATAAATCCAAACTGTAACAATTTGAATTGTCTCAAGTAGCTTTGCTGTGTATTTATCATTTAAGGAGTGAAAAAAATTAAGAATCAAAACTTGTTGTTTGGTAAAGCATTAATAGATTTATCTTTAAAATAATTTCCAATCATTTTGTTAATTCAAAAAGAATAAGTTGTTAAAAAAAATGGATGATGCATTAGGTTGAAGATTCCATGTAATCCAATGCCAGAGGAAATATTTTGAGTGTTTCATCCTCTTAAAAAGCACTGTGATATGTGATTTGAATTGAGTGTCTACAAAAATATGCATTTTTCTACCATTTCTATTTTAACAAGCCAGTAAAAATAGTGGAGGTGGTGTAGCTGTTTTTGGAACTTCCTTGGTCTCTGGTGTAGCAGATCAAAGGCAACTAAATAAAGTCAGGTTGTAAAAATGAAATTAAAAACTGCATTAGGAGGTTTAGTTATTAAAGTAAGTCCAGAGAATACAGTTCCATTCCATGTCAAAATTAGTGTGGGTCTAGGAAAGTTAGAGGCCTAATTAATACATTTCTTCCTGTATACTTCCACTGAATGTATGAGTTCACTTATTGAGTACTTGCTGTATATGCCAGATACTTTCCTTGTATTTTCTCAATCTCTTCAAATAACCAAATTAATTTAGTGCTGGTATTATACAAATTTTATGGATAGGAAACTGAAACTGAGAAAGGAAAAGCAAATATCCCAAGGCCACAGAATTAGTATCTGTTAATCTGACTCAAATGGGTGTAACTCCAGAGTTTAAACCTCTTAAAAATCTTGCTAGGTTTTCTCTCTACTTCTTCCAAATTTTAATCATGATTAAGTCTCTGGAAAAACTGTGTTGCTTATAACCAGACAAATTCGCATTAGAATAAAGATGAATTTAACCCATCCACCACCACACATGAGAAAGCAACTTCTTTTGAAATTTTGAAATGAATTACAAATGTGCCATACCCTTCATTATCCTAGGGGTACCATATATATATATATTTTTGTTTTGTTTTGTTTTTCTCATTCAAATAACAAACACTGAAAAACGGTTAAATGAGTTCTAATCAGACTTACTTAGGGAAACTACACCTTGGCCTTTCAAAATATAGAGATATAATTCATATTAGAATCTCAGTCATTATTATGAGTGACATAACATACTCAAAATGTTAAACTGATTTGAGGTAGGCAACATTACAAATACAAATCTGATGCCTTTCCATAGGACGTCTTGGCTACCTTTGACTTGGTACGTGGCTAGATCTTCTCCAAGTCTTTCTGTCCTCTCTCTATTATTTCTCTGGTAGCAATAACAACAAATATAATATACTTCTTTGGAATGACACCTTGTAATTTTGCCTTTAAAGAATTGACAACTGACAAATGAAAACGTATTTTAGCTAAAAAGTACCCAGGTTTTCAAAGCAAGTAAAATAGAATTTAAAGTGTCTTATTTGTAAGGTTCTATCATTCTTGTGAGTGAAAGAAAATGCTAAGGGGGTCCTACTCTTTTTTCTATGAAGCAGCTTATATGTTGAATTAACCTCTTCTTGTACATAAATGAGGCACTCTGTTCAAGGTTGAATGAGATGGTAACACAGAAAGATAAAACCAAAATCTTTTTATTTTTCAAGAAGATGATGGACCTAACCATTTCTGAAAATTTTCTCTCGAGTAGAAAAATATAACAACAAATATTTTTTGAGCACATCTTTAAGCAGAAAATATGATCCAGTTTCTGTGGTGGTGCCGAGATTATAAAAATGAATATGACATGGTCTAAATATTGGTACAGCTTAATCTTTGAACAAAATAACTGCTTGCTGAACCATATCTCATAGATTGCACATCTGCATATGTGCAGTGAGCCAAGGGCTTGCAAAGTCCAAATTATACCCAAATAACTTCCCTAAAGTAATTTTTGCCACTGAAAACTTCACCACTGACACCATCCTTTTCAATATGGTCACCGTTTCCAAGATGCTACCCTTTCTCGGAAGGATTTAAGCAGCATGTCTATGGTCTTCCTCACAGGAAAGAAAGAAGACAAGAGAACTGGACTAATACCATGGGGAAAATAAGAATGACGGGATTCCTGAAAGACAAATGGAATGGGTTTTGCTCTTAGGAAGGTCATGATTTATGCAATTCTTTAGCAGAATATGCCTCATTCTTTATTTTTTGTTTCAGCTTTATTGAGGTATAATTAACATATAAAATTGTAAGACATTTAAAGTGTACATCATGGCAATCTGATATTCACATTGTGAAAGGATTCTCTCCCTCTAGTTAGCACATTCATTTTCTCGCTTTTTTTTCTTGGTGAGAACATCTATTGTACTCCTAGTAAAATTCAGTTATATGATACAGCAGCATCAACTGTGGTCACCATGTTTTACCTTAGATTCTTAGACCTTATTTATCTTATAGCTGAAAGCTCATACTCTTTTTACTAACCTTTCCCTAATTCCCCCATTTCCCAGCCACCAGAAACTGTTCTTCTACTGTTTCTGAGTTTAAACATTTTTTTTTTTTACATATAAGTGATACCATAAAGTATTTGTCTTTCTCTGTCAGAGTTATGTAACTTAGCATAATGTCCTCAAAGTCTATCCATGTTGTTGAAATGACAGAATTTCCTTTTTCTCCTCATGGCTGGATAACATTCCATTGTCTATGTACCACATCATCTTTATCCATTCATTCCTTAAATTATTTCCATATCTTGACCATTGTAAATAATACTGAAATGAACATGAGAACACAGATATCTCTTTGATATCCTGTTTTAATTTACTTTGGATATACCTGTTTCTTTAGAATATTTATGGTAAGTAAGTTGTTAATCTATGGTTTCTAAGGCCTTGACTCCCAGGAAAATATCCTATCAGCCATATAATTATATGAATAAAAAATGAAGATGACAAATGAACTAAATGACACCTTTTTGTGTGTAAGTGAGGTGATCACACTACTAACTGGAAACTGCACCTATTATCTTGGGCCAAGATACATCAGATATGCACAAAAAGGACCTGGGGACTTCCACTAGTAATTCCTGGGTCTGGAAAAGATCTTTGATTATGGTCAAAACTGGATTGATAATTTGATCCTCATATTCTTGAGAGTATGAGATATAGATCATCCAGCAGAATAATGTACTGAAACATGTATAAATGATATTTTTTCTCCATATATTTTTACATTTTTCCCTGCCCTCAAACCATCTCACATATCAATTGCTGTCCAGATATTTTATGAAATTCCTTGATTTACACATTTTGGTGAGACATAAAGTAGAAGCATACCAAATAAACATTTAGTTCTTAAGAAATTATTTTACCATATGCTGTAGAATGAGGTGAAATTGTTGTGGTTTTCAAGAGGAATGGAACCTGTGGTGTTATAGAGCACTGCGTGGTGAGGGGCCATGATTCCAGGTAAGCTGGTCTTTAGGCATAATGTTCCTAGCTTTAGCAAAAAGCACAACAAAACAAAAACCTCTAGTATCTGACTGATATACCAGGAAAAAGACTGCTGACAGATTTAAGGGGACTGTTGCAAGTCTTAAAACAAAGCTATTAAACACTAGTGATCAGAAGTTCTTCCCATGTTCTCTATGTATTACCAACTTATCCCAGATAATAGTGAAATTCTGATAGTGGGTGAGAGTTCCAGTAATGACTAGGATGGAATTTCTCATCAACCTAGCAAAAAAGTGGCTTCAATACATATATAAATGACAATAAAGGAAATGTGTTTTTTCTACCTGGATTCTTTTTTTTTTTAAGATTTATTTATTTCTGTTAGAGAAAGCATGGGCATATTGGTGAGGAGGGGCAGAGAAAGAGGGAGAGAAGAGAATCTCAAGCAGACTCCCTACTGAGCATGGAGCCCCATCTCAGGACCCTGAGATCATGATCCCAAGATCATGACCTGAGCGAAATCAAGAGTCCAGTGTTTAACTGACTGAACTGCCCAGGCCCCCCTACCCAGATTCTTAAACTGAGATATACATGAATCTACGAGTTATTTACTACTGAGTTAGAAATAATTAAAAAGAAGATAAAGAGGTAATAAGCAAGAAGGTAGATATATATTATTTTTTTAAACATCAAAAAGAGTGAGAGAGATGGAGAGATATCAGCATACCAATACAGTGATATTTAATATTCGTTCTATGGCATCCTATTATTCTCTAGAGGTTTGAGGGGTTGTGGATGTTGGGGTATAAGTGGAAAAGGTGCCGAAGATTCTTTCTTGACTTTATTCTGAAAATCTCAAAATTTCCTTCAAAGCTGGCAAAGCCTTGCCAAAGTCCTCATATTTTAGTCCCTCTCACTTTGTTCTGTCATCAGCCAGAGAAAGCTCTCTGCTCTTAAGGACTCATAGGATTAGGCCAGGCCAACCCTGAACATTTCCCTTACTGAAAGTCAACTGCACTGTCTACTACAACTGCACCGTCAGACTGAGAGCTCGTAATAGTCACAGTACTGGGGGTTAAGTCTGGAATCTTCAAATAGGGTCATGCTTTTTAGAATTCTGCCTTCCACAGATGTCATGGTTGGTTAAAGTGGCCCCACTTTTGAATCTTTATCTGCTCCAAAGTTGTGACCATGGACAGAATTCCACAGTTCTAGGGGTACGTTATTTGAGTTCTCTAGGCAATTTTAACTATGGATGGGAAGGAGATAAAAATGCAAATATATGCTATAAGAATTTCCTGATAAGTTATCTTGTCCAACAATGGAACAGATTAAATTTCAATATAATAAAATTGTTATTGAAGAACATATTTGACTGACAAAAAAATCCTCCCCTGGTATGGATATTGATGTTAAGTCTTTGCTGTAAGCAGAAAGATTACTGAGTGGTCTTCAAGTTTCCTTCTGACTCTGATATTGTATAAGTCAGTGACTTTGACGATTATTCCCTCCATAGCCTCCTAAATGTGCATTTTCATGGTTTTAGTATTAACCTTGAATCAGTTAAAACAATTTAAAAAAAAATAGGAATTTTAAGAAGAAAAGCACATAGATATTATCTAAATTTATCACATTTTACATATATGAAAACTAAAACCTAAAGGAAGCAAATGACTTCACTGGTTTCCTCAATAACACATTTTGAACTCTAACCTAGATATCATGCTGCTATTCACATAAGGTTTTGAATATATGTGGCTTCTTCTTGGCCACATTAGAACCATAGAGAAAAATGTCATGATGAATAATGCCTAATTTTGACAGTGGACTTTTTCACTCTCCTTGCAATTTTTACAACTGAAAACTTATTAAAAAAAAAAAAACTTGATGAGGCTAGCAGATTCACCTCTATGCTGAGTACACAGAGACTCAACAAGGACAAGATGGACTTGAAATGAGAAGTTAAGAGAATTCCTCACCAAATGGATATAAAAATAATTAATTAAAAGAAGACATATTGGCTTTTACGAAGACATTTCTGGAAGGAAGCTGAAATTCTATGCAATGTAGTCTATATGACCTAGGATTTTGTAATTGAAAATGATGGAATTGTTTGAGAAAAGAGATGATGCAAGCAGAAGGCATGGAGTAGTAGTAGTTTAGAATGTTCAGCAAGGTGAACTTGGAGGGAAATGTTTCACTGATATTCTTTCCAATATGTCAAAAAGGCAAATAGGCAGTGATTCCAGAATAGTAGATATTAAAAGAAAACAAACCCTATAGCATAAAACATTAACCATCTGACACATATTGATGGATATTAATTTAATTAAACAAGCATTTATGAGAGGCTACGAGGTATACATCCTCAAATTTGGCACTGGGTAATTTAAAAAAAAAAAAAAAGAGCTTTTGACCTAGTAGAAAAGGGGGTAAGTTCACAGGTAACTGGAAAACTTTACAGTTATAACAAATTATGTAATATAATTATAAATAAAGTATAATGGAATCACAAATGAAAGAGTAATAAATCAGCCCAGGAAGGTCATAAAAGGATTCCTAAAAGAACTAAAATCTAACCAAATTGAAATCAAAAAAGCTATTAATGAGGTGCAATAAAAAATGGAGGCTGAAACTGCTAGGATAAATGAGGAAGAAGAGATAATTGGTGATATAGAAGACAAAATGATGGAGAATAAGGAAGCTGAGAAAATGAAGGATAAACAACTACTGGATCACAAGGGCAGAATTCGAGAGATAAGTGATACCAAAAGACAAAACAACATTAGAATAATTGGGATCCCAGAGAAGAAGAGAGAGAGAGAGAGGCAGAAGGTATATTGGAGCAAATTATAGAAAAGAACTTCCCTAAACTGGGGAAGAAAACAGGCATCAAAAACCAGGAGGCACAAAAAACACCACTCAAAATCAATAAAAATAGGTCAATACCCCAACATCTAATAGTAAAACTTACAAGTCTCAGAGACAAAGAGAAAATCCTGAAAACAGCTCAGGACAAGAGGTCTGTAACCTATAATGGTAGAAACATTAGATTGGCAACAGACCTATCCACAGAGACCCGGCAGGCCAGAAAGGACAGGCGTGATATCTTAAAAGCACTAAACGAGAAAAATATGCAGCCAAGAACACTATATCCAGCTAAGCTGTCATTGAAAATAGGAGAGATAAAAAGTTTCCAGGACAAACAAAAACTAAAAGAATTTGTGAACACCAAACCAGCTCTACAAGAAATATTGAAAGGGATTCCCTAAGCAGAGAAAGAGCCTCAAAGTAACACAGACCAGAAAGGAACAGAGTCAAGATACAGTAACAGTCACCTTATAGGCAATACAATGGCACTAAATTCATATCTTTCAATAGTTACCTTGAATGTAAATGGGCTAAATGCCCCAATCAAAAGACACAGGGTATCAGACTGGATAAAAAAACAAGACCCATCAATATACTGTCTGCAGAAGACTCATTTTAGACCCAAAAACACCTCTAGATTGAAAGGGAGGGGGTGGAAAACAATTTACCATGCTAATGGACCTCAAAAGAAAGCTGAGGTGGCAATCCTTATATCAAACAAATTAGACTTTAAACCAAAGACTATAAGAAGAGATGAGGAGGAGCACTATACCATACTTAAAAGGGTCTATCCAACAAGAAAATCTAACAATTTTAAATATCTATGCCCCTAATATGGGAGCAGCCAATTATTAAGCCAATTAATAACAAAATCAAAGAAACGCATCAAAAAAATACAATAATAGTAGGGGACTTTAACACCCCCCTCACTGAAATGGACAGATAATCTAGGCAAAAGATCAACAAGGAAATAAAGACTTTAAATGACACACTGGACCAAATGGACTTCACAGATATATTCAGAACATTCCATCCCAAAGCAACAGAATACACATTCTTCTCTAGTGCCCATGGAACATTCTCCAGATTGATCACATCCTAGGTCACAAATCAGGTCTCAACCAGTACCAAAAGATTGGGATCATTCCCTGCATATTGTTGGACCACGATGCTTTGAAAGTAGAACTCAATCACAAGAGTAAAGTTGGGAAGAACTCAAATACATGGAGGCTAAAGAGCATCCTACTAAAGAATGAATGGGTCAACCAGGAAATTAAAGGAGAATTTTAAAAATTCATGGAAACCAATGAAAATGAAAACACAACTGTTCAAAATCTTTGGGATGCAGCAAAGGCTGTCCTAAGAGGACAGTATATAGCAATACAAACCTTTCTCAAGAAACAAGAACAGTCTCAAATACACAACCTAAACCTACACCTAAAGGAGCTGGAGAAAAAACAGCAAATAAAGTCTAAACACAGTGGGAGAAGAGAAATAGTAAAGATCAGAGCAGAAATCAATGAAATAGAATCCAAAAGAACAGTAGAACAGATCAGTGAAACTAGGAGCTGGTTCTTTGAAATAATAAATAAGATTGATAAACCCCTGGCCAGACTTACCAAAAAGAAAAGAGAATGGACCCAAATAAAAAATCATGAATGAAAAAGGAGTGATCAAAACCAACAACAAAGAAATACAAACAATTATAAGAACACATTATGAGCAACTATATGCCAGCAAATTAGATAATCTGGAAGAAATGAATGCATTCCTAGAGACGTATAAACTCCTACCAAAGCTGAACCAGGAAGAAAAAGAAAACCTGAACAGACCCATAACCAGTAAGGAAATGGAAGCAGCCATCAAAAATCTCCCAACAAGCAAGAGCCCAGGGCCAGATGGCTTCCCAGGGGAATTCTACCAAACATTTAAAGAAGAATTAATACCTATTCTTCTGAGACTGTTCCAAAAAACAGAAATGGAAGGAAAACATCCAAACTCATTTTATGAGGCTAGCAGTAACTTGACCCAAAATCAGACAAAGATCCCATCAAAAAGGAGAATTACAGACTAAGATCTCTGATGAACATGGATACAAAAATTCTCACCAAAATAATAGCCAATATGATTCAACAGTACCTTAAAAGGATTATTCACCATGACCAATTAGGATTTATTCCTGGGCTGCAAGTTTTGTTCAACATCCACAAATCAATCAATGTGATACAATAGATTAATATAAGAAAGAACAAGAACCATATGTTCCTCTCAATAGATGCAGAAAAAGCATTTGACAAAGTACAGCATCCTTTCTTGATTAAAACTCTTCAGAGTGTAGGGATAGAGGGTATGTACCTCAATATCCTAAAAACCACCTATGAAAAACCCACAACGAATATCATTCTCAATGGGGAAAAACTGAGATCTTTCCCCCTAAGGTCAGGAACATGGCAGGGATGTCCACTATCACCACTGCTATTCAACATAGTACTAGAAGTCTTAGCCACAGGAATCAGACAACAAAAAAATAAAAGGCATCCAAATCGGCAAAGAAGTCAAACTCTCACTGTTTGCAGATGATATGGTACTTTATGTGGAAAACCCAAAAAACTCCACCCCAAAACTGCTAGAATTCATACAGGAATTCAGTAAGGGCCAAAATATAAAATCAATGCACAGAAATCAGTTGCATTTCTGTACACCAACAACAAGACATAAGAAAGAGAAATTAAGGAGTCAATCCCATTTACAATTGCACCCAAAACCATAAGATACCTAGGAATAAATCTAACCAAAGAGGCAAAGAATATGTACTTAGAAAACTATAAAATATTCATGAAAGAAATTGAGGAAGACACAAGGAAATAGAAAAACATTCCATGCTCATGGATTGGAAGAACAAACATTTTGAAGATGTCAATGCTACCTAGAGCAATCTACACATTTAATGCAATCCCCATCAAAACACCATCAACTTTTTTCAGAGAAATGGAACAAATAATCCTAAAATTTCTATGGAACCAGAAAAGACCCTTAATAGCCAGAGGAATCTTGAAAAACAAAGCAAAGCCGGTGGCCTCACAGTTGCGGACTTCAAGCTCTATTACAAAGCTGTCATCATCAAGACAGTATGGTACTGGCACAAAAACAGACACAACCATCAATGGAACAGAATAGAGAAGAACCCAGAAATGGACCCTCAACTCTATGGTCAACTAATCTTCGACAAAGCAGGAAAGAATGTCCAATGGAAAAAAGACAGTCTCTTCAACAAATAGTGTTGGGAAAATTGGACAGCCACATGCAGATGAATGAAACTAGACCATTTCCTTACACCACACACAAAAATAGACTCAAAATGGATAAAAGACATAAATGTGAGACAGGAGTCCATCAAAATCCTAGAGGAGAACACAGGCAGCAACCTCCTCAACCTCAGCCCCAGCAATTTCTTCCTAGAAACATCCCCAAAGGCAAGGGAAGCAAGGGCAAAAATGGACTTTTGGGACTTCATCAAGATAAAAACCTTTTGCACAGCAAAAGAAACAGTCCACAAAACCAAAAGACAACCGACAGAATGCGAGAAGATATTTGCAACTGACATATCAGAAAAAGGGCTAGTATTCAAAATCTGTAAACACCCAAAGAACATATAATCCAATCAAGAAATAGGAAGAAGATATGAACAGACATTTTTCCAAAGAAGACATCCAAATGGCCAACAGACATGTGAAAAAGTGCTCAACATCGCTCGGCATCAGGGAAATCCAAATCAAAACCTCAATGAGATACCACCTCACACCCATCAGAATGGCTAAAATTAACAAGTCAGGGAACGACAGATGTTGGCGGGGATGCAGAGAAAGGGGAACCCTTCTACACTGTTGGTGGGAATGCAAGCTGGTGCATCCACTCTGGAAAACAGTATGGAGGTTCCTCAAAAATTTTAAAATAGAACTACCCTAAGACCCACCAATTGCACTACTGGGTATTTACCCCACAGATACAAATGTAGGGATCTGAAGGGGTACATGCACCCCAATGTTTATAGCAGCAATGTCCACAATAGCCAAACTATGGAAAGAGCAAAGATGTCCATCGACAGATGAATGAATAAAGAAGATGTGGTATTCATACAATGGAATATTATGCAGCCATCAAAAAAACAAAATCTTGGGGTGCCTGAGTGGCTCAGTCATTAAGCATCTGCCTTCGGCTCAGGTCATGATCCCAGGTTCCTGGAATCGAGCCCTGCATCAGGCTCCCTGCTCAGTGGGGGAGTCTGCTTCTCCCTCTCCCACTCCCCCTGTTTGTGTTCCCTCTCTCGCTGTGCCTCTCTCTGTCAAATAAATAAATAATATCTTTAAAAAAATGACATCTTGCCATTTGCAATGACATGATAGAACTAGAGGGTATTATGCTAAGCAAAATAAGCCAATCAGAGAAAGACATGTATCATATGATCTCACTGATATGAGGAATTCTTAATCTCAGGAAACAAACTGAGGGTTGCTGGAGTAGTGGGGGGTGGGAGGGATGGGGTGGCTGGGTGATAGACGTTGGGGAGGGTATGTGCTATGGTGAGCGCTGTGAATTGTGTAAGGCTGATGAATCACAGACCTGTACCTCTGAAACAAATAATACATTATACATTAAAAAAAAAAAGAAGAAGAAGATAGTAGGAAGGGAAAAATGAAGGGGGAAGTTCAGAGGGCGATACAAACCATGAGAGACTCTGGACGCTGAGAAAGAAACTGATGGTTCTAAAGGGGAGGGGAGTGTGGGAATTGGTTAGCCTGCTGATGGGTATTAAAGAGGGCATGTATTTAATGGAGCAGTGTGTGTTATATGCAAACAATGAATCATGGAACACTACATCAAAAACTAATGATGTTTAGTGATTAACATAACATAATAAAATAAAATTAAAAAAAAGGATTCCTAAATATAGGAAATTTCAGCTGGCTTTTTTTTTTTTAAAGATATATTTATTTATTTGTGTGGTGGGAGGAAGCACAAGCAGCAGGGGCAGAGGGAGAGAGAGAGAGAATCTCAAGAAGACTCCATGCTGAGTGTGGAGCCTGACACGGGGCTTGATCTCAGGACCCTGAGTTGGTCACTCAAACAACTGTGCCATCCAGGTGCCCCTGAGCTGGCTTTTAACATGATTTCAATAGGCTAAAATGAGTGGAATGAAATGCTAGTTAGATGGAATAAAATGGAATACCATGAGGAAAACCATGGAGCCATTCCCAGTGTATGCTCAGGTCAGAGGAAAAAATACTAAGAGGAAATAAACAGTAAAGTATCTTAAATCTGGAATAGAAACAGTCTTGATTATTAAATATATTGAATATTCTTCGTTACTTAATGGGAAATCTGACTTTTTGTCATAAGAGATATATAAAATATACTATTAAAATAATAATTTTAGTGGATTTTTGAATATGAAGGACATTGAATATAATGCCTTAGAGAGCAGTTTTGTCCCTACTCTAGAAGTTCAGACCATGTATAATAAGGAATTCCCATCAAATGATGCTAGACAATATGAAAAGAGGCTGAAGAATTGAAAATATCTCATTTCTTCTTCTCTGGTTCTGTACCACCTTTTTACTTCCTTGTGTTCACTTTTTATTTTGAATTAACCTGATTAGGAAAAGGGGCAATCAACACAAATAAATAGCTCTGCACTTTAGAATGGTGGTATCACCTTTGATATTTTCTGTCTATTCTCATTGGATTGTGTTTTAGCTGCAATTATACAAGACCATTTTCTAAAGATTTAAAAACTTATAGTAAAGATGACCAAGGTTCTATCCACAGGGAGTTAAGAAAACATATTTCTTTCTTTATTCAGAATTCAAATTATAATATAGCCTTTAACTAAGCAACTGATATGCTCTGTGGATTTTACCTATAGTGGTTCACATGCACATACTCTGTATAAGGCTTCAAATAATAATTCTTCCTCAAAATACAATAATGCTGTAGATTAATATAGTAAGTTTTTAACCTGCCATCTTTGTTGACCTGTTTTCAAAAAATGCTCTTTTTAAATAAGGCTCATACATGATGGCTGAGTAATATTGCATTGTGTATATATACCACATCTTCTTTATGCATTCATCTGTCAAAGGATATCTGGACCTTTTCCATGTTTTGGCTATCTGGACATTGCCTAGAGGAGAACACAGGCAGCAACCTCTGTGACTTCAGCCACAGCAACTTCTTGCTAGATATATCTCCAAAGGCAAAGGAAACAAAAGCAAAAATGAACTATTGGGAGTTCATCAGGATAAAAAGCTTTTGCACAGCAAAGGAAACAGTCAATAAAACTAAAACGCAACCTATGGAATGGGAGGACTTATCAGATAAAGGGCTAGTATCCAAAATCTATAAAGAACTTCTCAAATTCAACACCCAAAAAACAAAAATCCAGTCAAGAAATGGGCAAAAATCATTATTTTATATTATTGTGCTTTTATTGAACATAATAAGGGTACAACATATTTAGCATGAATTCTTTTTTTAAATTTTTTATTGTTATGTTAATCACCATATATTACATCATTAGTTTTTGATGTAGTGTTCCATGATTCATTGTTTGTGCATAACACCCAGTGCTCCATGCAGAATGTGCCCTCTTTAATACCCATCACCAGGCTAACCCATCCCCCTACACTCCTCCCCTCTAGAACCCTGTTTGTTTTTCAGAGTCCATCGTCTCTCATGGTTCGTCTCCCCCTCTGACTTACTCCCCTTCATTCTTCCCCTCCTGCTATCTTCTTCTTTTTCTTTTTTTCTTAACATATGTTGCATTATTTGTTTCAGAAGTATGGATCTGTGATTCAACAGTCTTGCACAATTCACAGCGCTCACCATAGCACATACCCTACCCAATGTCTATCACCCAGCCACCCCATCCCTCCCACCCGCCACCACTCCAGCAACACTCAGTTTGCTTCCTGAGATTAAGAATTCCTCATACCAGTGAGGTCATATGATACATGTCTTTCTCTAATTGGCTTATTTTACTCAGCATAACACCCTCCAGTTCCATCCATGTTGTTGCAAATGGCAAGATCTCATTCCTTTTGATGGCTGCATAATATTCCATTGTGTATATATACCACATCTTCTTTATCCATTCATCTGTCGATGGACATCTTGGCTCTTTCCACAGTTTGGCTATTGTGGACATTGCTAGCATGAATTCTTGATTATGTTTTTTCGAAAAGTAATGAGAAATATTTTTCGCATCAGTCATATGGCTTTAACAACATTCACTTGTTTTAGAATATTTTTTTATTTTTATTAATTTCAACCTCATCTACTGCCACCTGTAGACATAAACCCTTATATCTTCACAAGCCTAACTCTTCATGTAAATCGGCACAATAATGACAACACAATAGTTTTCAGGTATTTCACTAAATGATTGATACTGTCTTACTAACTTCTCATAAATATGCAAATAAATAGATATTATTTCATCATTTAGTAGATGAGAAAATTAGTTCAAAGTAACTAGAAAATCAATTAAAATCTGTTAGTAAATTGAAGTATCATGATTCAAATCCAAATCTGTCTTCTCATTATCTCCTTAGTACTCAGATCATCATCTTCTTCTCCAACAGACCCCATTTTGTTTGGGGTTAGAAAAGTGTACATTTGCAAATACCTTCCGAGTACTCACTTATAGCAATCAATTGCCCTTTGATCAAGTTACAGATAATTTAATATAAATGAAAGTCTACTCTTTAAATCAAACCTGTAAGATTTCTGGAAAAGCTATCCTTTTCCTGTTTAAAAAGTAAAAACAGACAGGTCAGACATCTTTCTACTTCTCAATTGTGATTGCCTGACACAGCAACCTCATGGACAGAATGAAGACACAGCCAGTTAAAGATGGCAGAAAGAGAAAGACTGGGTCCCTTGTGACATAATGGAATGAGTCCATGCACTTCCTGCATCTGAAGTACTTTCTGCATGAGAAATATGTGTCTCTGTTTCAATAAGCCATTGTATTCAGGTTGCTATTAAATGCAGCCAAAAGTCATAGAGATGGTTGGGCATGACATTAAATAGGAAGACAGACATTATGAACTGCAGAGTTGAAATGAGTTAGTTAACTTTAATTGAACAATTCTTCGTTTTGAGTGTTTGAGCAAACAAAGTTATCAAGGAAATACATTTGGTTGTGTAGAAATAAGAAAATACAGAACATTTTGAGCAGCAATAGGAATAGCTTAACATTTAAGAATGTACTTTCTGGGAAAAATGACACTAAGTACTTCATTTACATCATCTTTAATCCTCAGCACAATAAAGACTTCACATTAATTGAATAGTAAAGAAAGTACAAATGATACACACACACACACACACACACACACATATTAGGGTTCAATGCATATAGAAATATAAACGCACATATATGGAGATCTATATAATGAAAATGCTATTTGTGGTCATTTTTTATAATGGGATAATGACTAATTTTTTGAAGTTTAATGAGTAACTTTAGTCATTAACTTTTCCTAAAGTTAAAATTATAATGTTTGCAGAATCAATTTTTTTGTACAACCCATATTAAGATAATAAAAATAGGGCGCCTGGGTGGCTCAGATGGTTAAGCGTCTGCCTTCGGCTCAGGTCATGATCCCAGGGTCCTGGGATCGAGTCCCACATCGGGCTCCCTGCTCCTTGGGAGACTGCTTCTCCCTCTGCTTCTCTCTCTCTCTCTTTCTCTGTCTGTCTCTCATGAATAAATAAATAAAATCTTAAAAAAAAAAAAGATAATAAAAATAACAGCAGCAGCACCAATGATGATGGTACCCTCTTCCACAATTTTGTCTCAGTTCTCTTCATAATCTCACAGAAATTCATAGATGCAATTATTTAATCAAAGTGAATTAAGTGGTCATTATCTGTTCATTGTGTATTCTACCAACTCTGAAATGTTATCAGTACTGGAATGTCCTATTAGTCACTGTGGCTGCTTTGGAATAAGTGAGACAATATATGGGAGTAGGAGGGAAACAAATTTTCAGAATCCAGGGATATACATTGGCCAAAACCACAGGCATATTAAGTCAATTTCCAGGTACAACTTGTCTTTACAAAAGTTTATATTATCTAGATCTGTTCCCATCAGTTGAAAATCTCAGAAATAACTCCATAAACTCTTCCCCAATGGAACCAAAATGGATAAGGGGATTTATTTGTTAAAATGTCGTTAGAACTTAGATTTTTCCCTCTTTACCCTTCCCGGTTCTTTATAACAAGTTTGGTGTTGGTTTTATTTGGTCAATTGTTCAACTTCTTTTTCTTTTGAGTGATACAGAACTCAGCATTCTTGAGTAATTTGGCATTGGCCAGTTCATAGTTCACAGCCTTTATGTAAGTCAGGAAACTGCAGTATTGTGGGACCAGTGATATTTGACTTCCCAAATTCCATCAGCAGTATATAAAATAAACAAAACCCAAGAAAACAAAGTGTGAAGATATAAGACAATGCCAGATGATATATAGCAACAATGATCGTCATCATCATCACCACCACGGTTATCAGCATAACCAAGGCTCTTAACATACTCTATGAGAGATGAAGGTAAGGCAATCTGGTCAGATGATCCAGCCACGTTTCAAGTGCTTGATCCTCACGTCCCTAGTGACTATGGTACTGGCACAATTCTAGATAACCCAGATAAAGTTTGTCAGGCTTATCTCAGTAAAATTAGGAATGTATCTTTTAAAGTCCTTTAATTAATATTTTAAAATTTTATTATCTTTTAATGTATTTTATATGTTCAGAAGTCTTAAATTTTATGTAGTTTATGCTTATGTTTTTATTTATTCCATTGCTTTTATACTTAAAATGTTGTTTCTAGCAGAGTATTTTTTAAATATAGTTTTTTATTTCTAGTTTTTTAAAAAAATTTTATTTATTCATTTGAGAAAGAGAGATAGAGAGAGAGAGAGAGAGAGAGCAGGAGCAGGGGGAGAGGCAGAGGGAGAGGGAGAAGCAGAGTCCCCACCGAGCAGGGAGCCAGACGTGGGGCTCAATCCCAGGACCTAGAGATCATGACCTGAGGTGAAGGCAGACCCCTAACCATCTGAACCATCCAGGTGCCCCTATATTTTTTATTTATAGTTTTTTATAGCTTATTCATAGTTCACTTTTTTATAGCTTATTTTTATATGTTATTTATTTATATTTATTTTTTTAATTTTTAGTTTATTTTTTAATTTACCTTTTTAATAGTTTATTTATTGTTTACTTTTATCTAAGCCTCTTAAATTTATCTTGGCTGTATATTTTTATTTTTATTTATAGTTTTTTATTTATAGTTTACTTTTATTTTTTTATTTATAGTTCTTTTCAGATATTTCACTAAATGATTGATACTGTCTTATTTTTTTATTTACTCCCTCTGCCCCTCCTCCTTCTCATGCTCTCTCTCTCACTCACTCTCTCTCTCAAATAAATAAATAAAAAATCTTTAAAAAATTATCTTGGCTGTATGATGATATATGTTGTAACATAAATATCAGTAATTTTCTTAAATTTAGATAATTTTCTTAGCAACATTTTTTTAAAGATTTTGTTTATTTATTTGAGAGAGACAGAGAGCACAAGTGGAGTGAGGGGCAGAGGGAGAGGGATAAGCAGACTCCCCACTCAGCCAGGAGCCCAACCTGGGGCTCAATCCCAGGGCCTTGAGATCATGACCTGAGCCAAAGTCAGAGGCTTAACTGTCTGAGACACCCAGGGGCCCACAACATTTTTTGATTAATCTTTTATTTCCCCATTGATTTGTAACATCACCCAATACATGAATTCTGGAGAGCTATCCTCTTTTATTCTCTTTATGATTACTTTTGGAATCAATTTTTGTAGATATAAATCACATTGGAATTTTTATTGGAATTACATGAAATTTGTAATTTACATGGAAAGAATTCTTACCATTTCTGGATTAACCTATGTTTCACTGGTACCCCAAACCATCATACTTCAGTATGCCATCTGCTAATCCATGTCCTATTTAACTTTCTTCTTGGTACTCTTCCCCACCTGACATTGTGTTGGTTATTGTTTATGATTGGTATGACCAAGTAAGTTTCATTAAGGAAGTCCTATAAAGCACAGTATCTTTAAAGCCTAGAGAAATATAAGTATGTAGTAGATTCTCAATAGATATATGATGAACTAGGAAAGAATGGAGAATTTACAATGTTTTGTTTCTTTCTCCAAGAATCTGGAATTAGAATACTATAGATTGTTGAGCTAGTATTTAACAAGAATAGATATATGAAGTTATAATTAGAAAAATTTAAGGGAAATAACACTTATTGAGTGAATACAAAATGCAAAGAATAATACTGGAAGCTGTATATACATTTTCTCTTTGTTTTCTCAGTTACCTACGAGACTATTTGTTTAGTTTTAAAGGTGAGCTATCTGAATCAAGGTCAAAGTCAGTATGTAACTTATTCCAATTTAAAGTAGCATATGGGAAAGTTCAAGTCCAAAGGTTTTTTGTTTTGTTTTGCATTTTTTTTACCTGTTCCATGTGCAACTGTATGAAAGAAACAAACCATGCAAGAATTTGCTCTTGGAGATGTGCTAGAAAATTTCACATACATCATCTCTTTTAGCTTCTATAACAATGCTTAAAGTATTATCTCCATTTTTAAAAATAAAAAAAATGAAGATAGTTTGAAAATCAGTTAGTCCTATAAATAAGAAAGATTCACAGTAGAGATTGGCCACATATCTAATTTGCATGGTGACAATTTATTGGGAATGACCATTTTAACATTTTCAGGAAAATATTTCTTACCTCATTCTTTGTCACAAAAGGATTTAATGCAAATAAAATTTCCTTGATCAATTCCATTCTGAAATAGTACAATGAACGATATTGCAAGCTGAAGGAAGTTGAGGCCAAAGAATTCTATCTCATATAAATTTTAAAATTGTTCCAAGTTTCCCTCTCTTTTCAAATTAATTAAAAGGAACTATTTTTAGAAAAATATGTGGAAAACAGAAAACACTGAATCTTGGTATGTCTTCCTCACAGTGACTGCTTCATTTTGTGCCAGTGTGTGTACAACTAATAACCTACTCCACAAATTCATTCAAGCTACAGTAATTTAACAGGGATCTGCATCTGTAAGTTTTAATTATCTGTTTAATCAGGCTGTGAATAAACTAAAGTAAGTTAATTTTTAAAATCTTACTTGGAGCAAATGTTTTGACTAAATTTGAAAATTAGCCAACACCTGGTGAGATTATAGGAAAGAAGTAAAGCAGACAAACTGACTGAAATTATGTTTGCCATTATCCATTACTTGGCTTTGTTTTGATAAATCAACAGTTTTCTAAACACAACACTTGCAATTAATTAAAAGTGGGTCATTAAACCAAATGCTGTGTACTTTTACATGTGATTATATGATAATGATGTGTTGTTATATTATGTCAATTCCAAGAACAGACACTCTGACATGTTAGTTGAGACAATATTAAGATGAACCAACATAGTTCGGTACACTCTGAATAGTTACAGGACCATGTCCTCTATGACGGGTCCTCCTAGGTCTGTTGGTGTAACTGATTCTGTAGAATATTTAGACTGTTCAAGGACTACGTATATTTTTATGACATTAAG
This sequence comes from Callorhinus ursinus, assembly GCF_003265705.2. NCBI lineage: Eukaryota > Metazoa > Chordata > Mammalia > Carnivora > Otariidae > Callorhinus > Callorhinus ursinus. Next base: position 10,784,738 of record NW_027397073.1, on the reverse strand, counting down.
ATGTAATATTACAAGGTGTCCTATTGTGTGTAGTTAATCTCAATGCTCATTACTGCAATTCTTTAGGGACAGCAGTGCACAGTGCAATGTGAATGCTAATTAATTTCAATATTCAATACTTAGAAACTGGTCTCTTTTCAAAATTATTTTGCTACAACCATTGTATGGAAAAAACAAAAGAATTATTTTCAACTACAGAATTGGGAAAGGAAGTTCAAGCGCACTCATTTCACTCAACACTAGGGAAAATACTGAACATTTATTACAGCAACAGATGATACTGAAATTCTGTCTTTGAAGGTTGTATATTGATTCCCCAGAGAAGCAGTAACCAGCTATTTCAGTATGATAAAGGAAAGAGCTGTCTTGTTTTAGTACTTGATCGAGGTACCTACATTTGGAAATTTTATGATCCAAACTCAAGATACAGCATTTTATAGCAACTATTTCACTTAAAAGCTAGAGACTGGATTCTCCAGGCACATTATTCTCCTTGTTGTGGAGAACATCTGTTGACTGCAAAGAGAAATGGCATAAAAAGAGAATTAAAATCCTAACTCAGGTTGAAGGGAATTATACAAATGTTATCAGGAATAAACAAAATAGCCTTGTATTAAGTGGTATTGGGACAGGTTTATTATCTTTGGGTAGTTGATATTCATCGTAGCTACATAAAATACAATATTATATTAACAATATAAATGATAACTACAGAAATTATTTTTATGCTGAATACTTAAAGTGACCATAATTGATATGTTATTATATTTTATTAATTAAAATTATGAATTTAATACTGAGTAGGAAATATTACTTAACTTGAATATATATCTACTTTCTGAAATTGAAAGCATGTAATTTATAGAATAAATTGTATGTTTACTTGAGATATTTTTCTAGACTTTATATATAATTAGTATAGATTTAGCCAAACAAATTGTGATTTTGATAGATTTTTAAATATTTTTGATGCCAGTTATAAATTATTTTTGATTTATTGTGTCTGCAATATTGTTGAAATGTATAATTCTGCTTGTCACAATATCTGTAGTTGACTTCAAAATGCCTTAATATAGACAGCATGACATTACGTGTTTGTTTTGTTTTGTGTTTATGCAAGGGAGATCCACTGTCCAAATCAGAAATACACACTGCAGGAATGACTAGCTAGTGCTCAATAAAGAGACTCCACTTAAGTGGAAGCTGTTAGATGTCATTATTCCCCTTTTTCTGTAATCAACAAAATAGACCTTTCTAATTAGTAGCATAAATATTAAATATGAATTTTGGATGGTGTAATCAATGTCTTATTAATCACCCCCCAATGGGTATTAAAAATGGTTTTCACTGGTGAAATTAGTATCATGAACTGGATATAAGAATAGCTTTTCACCTTCACCCTAAGGAAAGCAGCCCAGCTTTGATCCCTGAATAGTCCTTTGATTCTTGATCTCCTAAACCTGATTAGATGGTTAGGTGAATATTGTCCATTTTGCCTCAAGGGGACTCTTTCATTCTAGGTGCTCTTCAGGTAACAAACCAGGCAGAGCACTGTGACTTTAGGGAGCTTATAGACTTTTTATTATGTCTACTGAAGACTTCTGGCTAAAATGTCTTATGTGGGCATAATTTGGTTTGAGAATCTTTTTCCATTATAACCTTGAAGTGAGGTTGTAGAAAAGTAGCTTATTTACATTGACCTGCAGCTATATTTGCACACTGGTACCTACCAAGAAATACTTGATATTTTTTGTGTTCCAAAATTGGCTTGAATTAGTTCTCAAACCTAGTGAAAGAGTCTTTGATCTGGTTTCTGTGCACAGAGTCCAGATTGAGAGGGGTTAACTTGGAGTTCAAGTTCAGTCCTCTTCTCTCTCAATAAACTTGATTCTTTTAGGGTTACATCATCCCAAAGGGATGAACTTTATCAATTCAGATAAAGGCCACTGAATTTCCATTCTGATTCATCATTCTCTTCAGCCACGGCTCTAAAGCTTCTCAAAGAACAGTCACCACAGGATCCAACTATATACCTAGTACCCTCCGAACTAGACAAATATACACCTTATGTTCTGAAGTAAAGTAGTTAAATTAGTGAAGAGAAAACCCCATATAGGGGTTGATATTATAAAGTTAGAAGAATACTGGATAACAATGAAGAATATGGCTAAAAATTATACAGAAAAGGAAATGAGAAAGGAATCAGAATGGTACACTACTATATATACATACACACACACACATATATATAATGATTAACCATCTGTTAAATCACAAAGCAAGGTTCAATAAAAATGAAAAGATTAAAATCATAAAATAAGTATTGTTACAACCCCAAGGAATGAAATTAGAGATAAAAATATAAGGAAAATGGGAAAATTCACAAATATATAGAAACAAATGCCATTTCACATCCACTAGATGGTGATAATACTAAAAAACAGAAAATAGTAAGTGTTGGCAAGAGTGTGGAGAAATTAGCACCCTTGTAAATTGTTGGTGGGAATGTAAAATGATGCAGTTTAGCAGTATCTCAAAAAGTAAATGTAGAATTACTGGCAGAGGCTGCTGGGAAGATGGCGGAGCAGGACGTCCCTGGGCTGACCTCTTGCCACGTGGCCACCTAGAGAGCAACCACGTCGGCATAAATAACCCAAAAAGCAGCCCGAAAACTGGCAGAACAGACTCTCCGCAGCCCGGCATAGGCAAGAGGCCACAGCGAAGCAGATCCACCCCCTCTGATCACTCTTGGCAAGATCCCATCAAAGCGGTGCCACAAGCCTGGCAGTGTGTGCGCGGCCCAGACGAGGTCAGCACCACTCCAGAGTGAGTCCTGCCCCAGGGAGAGGGGAAGATAACCACACACCCGTCTGACTGTGACCCCAGCAGTGGGCTGAGGGCAGGCAGCTGGTCTGACTGCAGGCCCCACCCACCAACAAAAGCTTCTCTGGGGATGACACAGGGACAGTGCCTGTAGTTTGGTGCTACTGAATCCCTGGCAAACACCTGGTCTGACTCGACTCAAGCCCGAGGCAGCCCCGGAGCAGCCCACTAACACCACGGGCACCAGACTCTGCCCACAACAGGCAGAGAGCCATTGCAGACAACAGGACTGAAGGCAAACACATCCCAGCCACAAGGTAGGACACCCCTGGAGCAACACAAAAAGGAGACACCCCCTGAAGCACCAGGTTCTGGGGAACAGACATTGTACTGCAGGACCTCTTCTTTATAGAGCCACTACTTTCAAGTGCAGGAGACGTAGCTGACTTTCCTAACGCAGAAAAACAGACAACGCAAGAGACAGAATGAGGAGACAGAGGAATGTGTCCCAAATCAAAGAGAAGGACAAAATCAGAGCAGGAGACCTAAGCGAAACGGAGATAAGTAATATGTCTGATAGCGAATTTAAAGTAACCTCATAAAGATTCTCACTGGAATTGAGGAAGGACTGCAGGACTTCCATGAGACCCTCCACCAAGAGCTAGGAGACATAAAAAAGAACCAGTTAGAGCTATTGGATTCACTAAATGGAAATAAAAATAGACCATCTGGAATAAATAGCATGCAAGAGGAAGTAGAAGAAAGGACCAGCCACCTGGAGGACAGAGTCATGGAAAGCAATCAAGCTGAGCAGATGGGGGGGGGGGGG